>NW_019101991.1:969716-1165771 GCF_001856785.1 Myzus persicae | reverse complement strand
AACACCGCAATCTATCATATAATATTATATAATCTATAATAAGATAGTATTCTATGTAGTATTGGTATTCTATACTGTGTAATCCACATCTATAAGATAAGAAAAAATTGTTATTTGTGTGACACAAGTTTTCATATGTAATAACGTATATTGCATATTTCCGAAACGAATAGTTTTAAATTAACCAAATTCAATATTTGTCCGCCATTACTCAATTTTTTTCGCGTACCCCTTGAGATCATCGCGAGTACCCCTTGGGGTACGCGTACCCCCGGTTGGGAACCGCTGCTCTAGACCACGATTTAAGATATACATGTTACTCAACGCCGTATAGAAATTGGTCTAAAGTGTAATGCTCGCAGTTTATCCCCAAAAATCTGCTGTTCACCGATGAAAGAAGTAGGTTAATGTAATGTCCATCAAGGTCGAATGACAGCAGTCAAAACATCAATATCTACTTACCATGTCTACTTTTTATCGATTACTTTGAAAAGCACTAGACAGACACCCCATAAAAACACTTGATTTAAATTTCTACTGGATCCACTCCCAACTTCAATATTGAAGTATAATTCTCAATCGAATCTTTACTTGACTAGTCACAATCGTATAATGATGTTTGGTTTAATCTTGGTGTTATCTTATACGTAAAATATAATATTAAATGAACTAAGTATTTAACACGCTTAATATAGCAAATATATACATTTAGTTTGATAAATATTTTCAATAAACAGAGCAGTGATTTATATTTCATGCCTTTGGGGCAACGTATTAAACGTAGTTATTATTATTGTAGTTGTAATTGGTAACATTAATAAGTTTTTATTATTTTTGTTTGCAGATTTATAAATGGAATTATCGAGTTTGATCGAAAATGTACATCACTTTCAACTAATTTGTTAACACCACAACGTTCGTGGACAAAAAAACATTGGAATACGATTTTTATTTTGTTATTCGTATACTTCATCGTATTTAAAGCTTTTCATTTGTATTCCAGGCCCCTCCAGCATAAAAACATTTTAATGTTGTGCAACTATGCAATATTCAATGTACCATACGCCATGGATTATATAATTACGATATCTTCATGTTTCTTTCTTCAAAACATGTATATCAGATTCCAGAAGTTAAACGATCTTTGGAAGTGTCTACCTGAAGATTTAGTCCCCGTTTCCGGACGATGGACTCACATAGAAATAGTGGATTTGATGGAAAACACGCGGCTGTTACATTCCGAACTCTGTGAATTGTTAAAAATGTTTAATTTTGGTTATGGTCCAATACTTTTGGGTTTCTACACAACCAGCTTCATAATTTTGCTGATCAGTGTTTATTTTATCGTCAACATTGAATTATTAACTAGCATACATTCGACCGTAGAAATGTTTGATCTATTATTACCGCTACTTATCCAGACACAAATTGTGACGTTTTTGATGTCTATTATCGTCTTTGTTTCGTTCATAAATGATAAGGTAATTCAAAGGATTACTCAGCATGCTCACTCTGGTGTTATTCTTAACCATAGTATGTTTTTTTATATATCGATCAATGTCGAGCTCAGATAACAAATAAATTAACGGGATACAGATAATGATTTGTATTAAAGGGTAGAACACGATTGAGAACGGTCCTTATCGGCCGTACTTTTTTTAATAACACGTTTAAGAACATTCTTACCTGCTAACTTTTATGCAACGTTGCCACATTAATTAAAAATAAAAATAATAAAAATACAATATACTATATACAATATATATAAGATATCAATCACTATATTTTAGTTACAAAATAAACTTACATGGAATTTTGTTCCAAATGTTCAATCCTTAGCTATTAAAGTTAAACATTTAATAAATTGTTAACAAAAAAATCATATTTAAATTTTAAATTTGATAAAATAAAACACACACATTTCATTGTAAAATCAATACATTCATCACTTATTTTAAGGCATTTTTTTAGGATTAAAAGTAAAAAAAATTATATTTATATACAACATATTTGTCAGCTTAAGATTAAAAATTAAAAAAATTAATATTAATTTACAATATTTTTTATATTATATATATTTAATATTTTTATTTACCAGTATGTACACAATTTGAACGTTTCAAAACACCAAAAAAAGATGCCTTTGCATCAAAATCCCAGCCCATGATTACTAAAAGTTAAGATAAATGGCAACGTCCCTAGAAATATCGTTCTCAATCGTTTGATTTTAAGGTACAAAATATTGTTTCTTTGATCTGCCGACATCGTTCTCAATCGTGTTGCTAAAAATGTAAAACGTTCTCAATCGTACAGCACCGGTATTAAACGTTATCATATAAATAATAAAATAGATGATTTCAAATTGTTGCAAATCGATAACAAAAAGAAAAATATTAATTGGTATTCATTAGTGAATAAGGTTCTGTGTGTGTAAATCAAATCTTTTATTAATCTTAAAAATATCCGATTTATTAAATCAAATTAATAAAAAATAAAAACAAACTAATCTTACACCTAAAATGCATGAAATTTACATTAAAACTTAACTATTATAATATTGTAACAATTTAAAAAAATGTATTACTTTATAAATCACAATACTAAAAAGTATACTTATTTTTAAAGATAAATGCAAATCCTACTGGATATTTGAGAAAATTAATTAATAATTGAACTTAAATAATTATCATCAAATATATAAACAATTAGAATATTGTATCATTCTTAATGTATGTGTATGCATTTCTACTGCAGGTGGATAGTTTTTAAGATATGAAAATCTCTTTTAAACTTTTAATTATATTATATTTATAACATTGTCAACAGTAAAGCATGTAAGGTTATTTAGTATTCTTAAATTGTTAAATTTTCTTTAAGTGAACTTTATTTATTTCCAGGTTTTTATTTTTTCATAACTTAAATACATATTTTAATTGGGAACCTTATTTTTAATATTAAGAAAAGTTTTAACTCTTAGATCATAAGTGGTGAATCCACTTCCTTAAGTGCATATCAAATAATTTATCCTTAAAATTACTAATTACATACAATTGTATGTACAGAAAAACCATATAGAGTCAAAATAAATGTACTCCAATAATCATAATTTGAACAAACAATTCAACGCATCATATTTCATAACTTTACATTTTTACAGAGAATTGAGATGATATCATATCTCCGGTTGTACCGAATTTCAAATTTACATTTGGACATAAAACGACAAGTAAAATACATTTTAATTTTGTAATCATACTTTATACTATCTTTTTTTATAATATAAATCTAGTTGAAATATGATTTTTTTATTTTGTTATTTTCAATGTTGTAAAATACAGATCAAAATGTTTATGAGTCAAATATTGGTATGTGATTCGGACCAAATATCGGCATTTGGATTTTTCGATATCAATTTAAATCTCGTAACAACAGTGAGTTTACTGGTGTTTTTTGTAAACCATTTATATTATAAAATTTCTTTTTCGTTTATTTGATCATTTTGTATCTAATTCAGGGGTCCATAAAATTGTTATGTTCACGATCTATTTTTAATTGCATTATACAAAGGTATTTTTATAATTATGTAGTATCAATTAGCTTAGATCTCGGAAAACAAATAATTTACTGTCAAGTTACAAATTTTAATTTTTCATTAAACATTTAAATATTGATATTATCATGAATATATTTTTTGATATACCATTTTTAATTTTTTTTACAAATATTTTTATTGATTGATTTATTAATATAATACCTATATTTTTTTCTTAAAAACACACTCCTACTAAACGGCCATGGCTAAATGGAAACTTGTCCATTTGTCTTAGCAATTGTTTTTATATTTAGGTACTTAATGTTCTTGGGTCTATGAAGGTATATATACATACTTAATTTGCTCTAAACTGCTAAAGCTAAATGTATGTTTCAAATTTAAAATCTTTAAAAGGTTCAGAAATTTCAGAGTTAGAAAAACTGGGTAAAATCATTCCTGTAAAGATATTGAACATTTACATTGCTAGAACATTATAGGGGTACTATATCTTACTCGCAGATATTAAGTTTTTCATTTTATGTTTGTTTACAGGTTCTCGTATTATTGATTAGTGGAATAATCACATTGATACAGATGAAAAATCATCCATTGATGGAAAAATATAATAATGACACTGTATCCTTCTTTTTAAAAAGATTTTTAAAAAAACATTAAGTAACAAAAATTTACTTTCAGTTACTATAATAATAAATGATATCATTGAAGTAACACAATAACACAAAATATTATTATATTTTATTAATATTTCATTCTAGGTATTTTAGTTTTTAGTTATTATTTTATATTCTTAAGCTTAGCACTAGAAAATAAATGTTACAAAAAATTGGTTAATACCTACACACCGAATATTTTACTTTTTCAAATATTTTCATCGAAAGGTTAAAAAAAAAATAATCTAGAAAATTGAAATATTTCCTGTAACTA
This sequence comes from Myzus persicae, assembly GCF_001856785.1. Classification (NCBI taxonomy): domain Eukaryota; kingdom Metazoa; phylum Arthropoda; class Insecta; order Hemiptera; family Aphididae; genus Myzus; species Myzus persicae. The sequence goes on along the minus strand of NW_019101991.1, from coordinate 1,161,294 downwards.
AACATACAAATAATTAGTTATAAAAACAGTTTACAAATAAATAATAACATAATCATTCAATAGTTATATTTTTAACATTTTTTAAATTCAAATAATACAACTAAATTTATGACTGTGTGAGAGTTGATTTTCAGTGCTCAGAACATTTTTTTTCAACAACATGTAGTAGATGTTGTTTTTGAGATTCATCATATGTTAATTTATTGTTATACTCTTCTATGAGTTTTACTCCTCATTCTGCAACATCAATAGGAATAATATCTAATATATTATATTTATAATATTTATGAATATAATTATCAAAACTAACAGAGCTCTATTAAAATCTCCATTATTTGCCCACTTGAAAGGGGATTCATTCAAAAAAGTGGTATTGATGGCAAATTATTTAAAAAGTTTTTAATATTGACATAATGATAAAAATTATAAAATTTTAGACTGCATCTCCTCACTCGTCTGCACGGTGGAGCATAGTAAGGATCACATGGAGGCGGGCCTGGCGTACATAAAATCCTTGCAGCAATCAGAAATGAACGAAGTGAGAGTAGGTTGAGATTAATCGGTCACTAGTCAATCTAGCTGTCGGCTCCTCTGCATGCTAAATACCGTCGGAAAATAATTGGAGAGGACTTCCCTACTCTCCTACTAAGGCTTAACAAGCACATAGATAAGACGGGTGGACTCATTACCAACCTGTTTGGCTTTCAGAGGGGTTGCTCCACTGAGGACGCCATTTATAAGGTTCACGATGTAAATTAGTAGGCCAACTATGGCTCATCGAAAAAAACAGGAACTATGCGTATTGGTGGCATATGAAGTCCAAAATTCCTTCAACCATGGGAGCACGTTGATGAGGCTCTTCAACGTGGAGTGGTCTCTCACTCTCTACTAAAAATTGTAAGGTCGTATATGGATAAACGTACCTTTACCATTAAGACATCCGATGGGAATAGCGCCAACAGACCGGTCACAAGGGGTGTTTTGTAGGGGATGGACCTTAGGCCTATATTTTGGAACGTTTTTTACGATGGCATTCTCACTCAGGATGAAAAGATAGCTAAGGCTGGAGGAAGATGGTTTTAGTGGCAGCCGCTTCGATTGACTGAGACAAATAGATGCATGTGACTATGGACCGCGATTCAAGTTTTATAATTTTTATTGTAAGGTGAAGCAACTATAATTGTATTTAATATAATAGTATGTATCTGTATAAGTGTATGTAAACATTAATTAACGATGACAGCAGTAAAGTAGTATTGATCACATAGAACCTCCTCTGCTTTCCGTTAAATGAAAAACAAAAAGAAATTTTTAACTCGTCGGTCGGAAAAACCAATATATCAATTGAGGAAATCTAAAAATGTATCATTGAAAAAACTTTCCGACACAAGAATGACAGTCAAAAACGAAGCATATGTGAGTTTCTACAAAGATTGGAGCGAAGTTATACTGATATTAATAAAGACAGCGATGAAATACGTAGTGTACGGTGTGAAGCCAAAAGATTACTTTTAAAATCAAATAACTTAGAAACCGCTTTTATTTCTACACTATGAACTCATTTTATGGATAGGTTCCATTTGACTAGTAAACAATTACAATCAGAAGAATATTTTGATTTGAGAACAATGGGAACTGTTGTTTCTTTGTACAAAACATTAATACTGTGTGCGTCTAGTATGAGAGATATTTCTGACATACATGAAAAAAGAAAGGCTTCAAATCAATAAACTCAGAATATGAAGATAGAATTCAGTGGAAGAGAAAATGATAATTAATAAACCTATTCAAGTGACGAAACAAGTTGAGATGACACTGACAGTTATCCAACTTTTAAAATAAAATCATTTTTGGTAATTATGGATGGACTTCATAAAATAACTGCTTCTGAACAAGTATGGAAGGTCTTGATTTTTTTTAATATTACTAATTTGAGACCATCTTATGTTTATGAAAATGCTAAAACTTTACAAAAGTATTACCACAACCAGCTTGCATTTACGTTTGCAAATTAATATGTACATTTTGGAATTGTTTTATTAACATTATCAAGCTATGATTTACCTAGTATTGTATTTAAAAGTACTGTGTGATCATATAAAATAACTATATCAAGATTTATATCTAATAAAATAGATTATAATGTTAGAATTTATAAAACAGTATATAACCTCGTAAAACAAGATCACATCGATGAAAGTATAAAAGTTGAAAATACGGTACCTAGTGTACACTTTACAAAGACATGTAAATCGTAAAATGCGATTAATCGTCGTTCATGAACATGAAAACATAACTATCCGATTAGAGAACTTTTATACGTATGTCCTTTGCTGTGACTACGAAGTGACTTATAATAGATTTGAATACAACAAAAATTATAAATAAATAACCTAACTTTGATTCCTGTATAATAGTATTGACCGCCGCCTTGCTGTGTGATCTGGTGACGTCACCCGGGCTAAATAGGTTTATACTATATGAGAATTGTAGTACAAACATTAGTTAAAGTACCAAATTAACTATCTATAATTAAGTCCAAATCATTTTTTTGTTTCGTAGTCCTTTAAGATTTTCTCATAAATATTATAGACACGCAAGTCCATAGTTACTTATTCTCCTAATATTCTGCTGACAAGGAATGTGCATATTATATTGATGATAATAAATTATTTAGAAATAGATAGATATTTATAATTTAAGCCGTCCATAGTAAATTTCAATAATAAGCATAATATTGTCCAACGAGGTATAATAAATAATAATGTTTGTTTTTACGGTAATTTAATTTGAATATCATCGAAGAGGACGTGTATCATTAAAGAACAATTATTTATATACCTAATTGTGCAAGGTTTATTCAGGACTATTTAAGAGAAAGAGGCAAAATGTCTTCATGGCATACCTAGTAAAAAATTGCTACACACCCCTATGAAGAATATTTTGATCCAGAACTGTATTGATATAATATATTAATTTTACTTATGCTTATTGTTCAATCACTTATTATTCTTGTCAAATTTACAATCAACATATTTTTTACATTTATGTACTTCTATGACTAAAACATATTCCATCATATGTAGTATGGTTATTCTTATTTTTCATTTGTGATTTTTTTCAGATTATCACTCTCTTCTATGTTCAATTACAAAAAAAAACCAAACAAAAAATGTTTCATGCAAATTCTTTAATTTTAACATGTGCCTCAAAAGCTCTTAAGTTACAAACATAGATAATTTTCAATATTATGAATGCTTTTTAAATATTCATAAAAATAACTAAGAACAAAAATGTTTTGAAAAATTGGTTAATACACAAATGATAGAAAACTATATTTACTAAAATTTGTTTCATGTTATGTATTAGTTTCCGAATATTTTACTTTTTGAAATACTTTAATCGAAAAGTTCAAAAAAATAAATATCTTGAAAATTGAAATATTTCCTGCAACTAAACATACAAATAATTAGTTATAAAAACTATTTACAATAAATAAAAACATAATGACTCAATATTAATAATTTTAACATTTTTTAAATATAAATAATTCAACTAAATTTATGACTGTGTAATAGTATATTTTCTGGGGTCGGTCAGAATATTTTTTGAAATTATAACTAACAACGAGTAATAGATATTGTTTTTGCGATTAAAATTCCAGAGCTGAATTGCCAATGTAATCTATGAGGTCTGCATTTGGAGCTGAGATGACAAGCGCAATGTTGTCAGTAAAACCAACCAGCCTCAGTACTATTTGGTACTTCAGCCGCAGTAGATCATCGTAGAAAATATTCCATAAGCGACTTCCAATGACCGATCCCAGCGGAACACCACACGATATTTCCCGCGGGGGGTGATATCCTCACACACCCCATAAAAAATTACTGCTGACACCAAAATATTTTGATCCAGAATTGTATTGATATGCAGTATAATCTCGGTAATCCGACACACATCAGACCACGCTACTGCCGGATTAACGAAAACGGCAGATTAACGGGGGTTTACATAAAAACACATTTTTCTATTGAATTTTCCATTTTTACATAACAAAAACGATTTTTAAATTTATCTAGCCTGCCGTCACTAGCTTGAAAATCTTCTTTGTGCGTGATTTTTTCGTAAAAAGACTTAGCTTTCTCTTTCGAAATTTCGCCTGAAATAGGTGTACCTATGTCGATGACGTTCTTGCTAACACCATAAGTACAAGGCATCTTCGACTTCAGGAAACTCATCAGTTTTTAATGTTTTGCTCATACTTTTCAAGCTTTTGTTATTTTTGAAAAAATACTTTATCTTTTCACTATTTTTTCTTATATCATATATTGTAGCATTACCTACTCCAAATTCGTTGTCGAGGTTTTCTAACTTGTCACCATTTTCTATTTTATTTAAAATTTCTAGTTTTTCAACTAAAGTTAAAGTAGTATGTTTTTGTTTTCGTTGTTGTGACATTTTAATGTAACTGGATGTAACGGATTATCGAAAGGCCCGATTACCGAGGTTATACTGTAATTTATTAATTTAACGACCATAAGCAAACAGAAATTTACTGTATTTCAATTCGTAGTGATGCTTTCGTAAAGTATTTATCCAAATAACAATACTACGCCTAAAAAACTATGCGTAAATAACTACTCCTACGTATATTCCAAATTCTGAAATGTTATGAAACGCCGGAGTCAATAATAACATATAATATATTTGTTTGTTATTCATAATTAGTGTTTCCAGTTTAGTGTCATAACTATATTTGTATTGCAAGGTAGTAATAAATAATAATTATCATAAAATAAATACTTCTTTATTATTATTATTGTTAAGTACATACATTTTATTTCAGTAAAAACTTTATTATTTGATAATTAATATTTGCTTGCACAACTATTAATAGATGCAAAGTTGCGACATTATAAATCAATTAATAAATAATGATGTTTGTTGTGGTTTTTATGGTTTTTTCATTTTAGTGTATAATTACTATTTCAGTGTTCCAATGTATATTTTCATAAAAAGTCATCAGTTCATGTAAACAACGTTATCGGAATGACGACTGTTTTTCACATAACCTTAAGACCTATTTTAGTTTTATTCAAGTGTATAGGACTAATTGATATTTCATATACCGTGAAACCAACAGGATTATTAGATCGGAATATAAACTCAACGTTCCCTGCATTTCTAGAAATAACACGAATGATTTTGTTTTTTGCATGCACTTATGTTTATTTGTCTGCGTATCATCCAGGATTTCACATACTTCAAATAATAGTTGTACTGAAATTTTGGATTATCATTATCGCAGCTAGACTATCAACATTATGGATAATCAAGTATCTAAATTTTATTTTTATTTTTTATAAGTTATAATTGAAGGACGTACAATGCAATTGTTTGATATCTTGTACGACTCAAGTAAATGATAGCATAGTAAATTTTTAAAGTAGAATATTAATATAAGATGCCATCTGTATACCAGAAATGCATAAAACTGTTATTACACACTAACCACAAGTACGATTCATGCTATTAGAATTGTTACCTACATTTTTTTTGGTGGGTTATGGTCTTTAAAACCATTCCTGCAAACAGTTTTGCCGCCATCTATCTTCTGCAATTTCTCTCTATTGTACATTTAGTTCTACTGCCTTATTATATTTTTTGATACGATCCTCCTGTCGTAACCTTGGTTTACCTAATGATCTTTTCCCCATAGAATTTTCTTTAACAACCACCCTAATAAATGAACAATCTTTTCTAGAAAAGTGCTCAGCCCACATTATCCTTTTCCTTGTAATTTCTGCAACAATGTTTGATACAAGTCTTCGATTCATCATTATGACGTATCCTCTATTCTTCAGTGTCAGAATTGATACACGGTCTATAAATTCTTCTTAGAATTGTCCGTTCAAACACTGCAAGTCTTGTTTCTTCTAACTTTCTTAGAGTCCACCTTTTAGAAGCATACAAAACTACTGGCCTCGTTAGGCTTATATACAATAGAATTTTGAATTTTTTTTGATAAAATTTTTGAGCCAAACGTACTTTCTAAGCCAAAATAACATCTATTTCTCATTTAAGTCCTTGTATCCATCTTCACGTCACTGTCTTGGGTTATTATGGGTCCTATTTCCAAGGTATTAAAATGTGGCCTTTCTTTAACTAATGGTGGTCTATCTCCATAACCTCTCCTTGTTGGTATTCTTTACTTCTTATGGTGTACTCCATTTTTTTGTCGTTATTTCCTATACCGCGCTTGCCTGCAATATTTATTAATTTTCTACAATGCTGTTTCATAGTACCTTAATTATTTCCCATTAGGATTAAGTCTACGGCTTTTGCTAGCAATCATATTGTCGTGTTCCTATCGTAACTCCATTAACAACATTTAATTCTCTGCTTATTTTTTTTTAAGCTAGATTAAAGAAAAAGGGAGGAAGAAGATCTTCTTATCTTAAGCCCATTAATACTCTTACTACATTTGATGCTGCAATTGAAATTTCAACTTTAATTGAAGTTTTTTTAAAGCCAGATTTTATAAAATTCACTAGCCTTATTGGGAATTTAAATTCATTTAATATGTTGACTAAGGTTGGTCTAAGGATTGAATCATGAGGTTTATCAAAATCGATAAATAGGATTTAGTCCTTTGTTATATTCAAATGACTTGTATGCAATATAGAGAGTACAAAAGAACTGATCTGTTGTAGATCTATTGGGTCTAGAACCTCCCTGGTAATCTCCCAAAACATCTTCTGTTTGAAGTTTTATAAAATTAAGTACACAATATGCCAAAAGTTTATACTTCATATTTATCAGAGCAATATCTTTATAATTTATGCAGTCTTGAGAGTCATTCTTCTTATGTAGGTATAGGATATATTAATGAAAATATTTTCCAGCCTTCCGGGAGTCTCTCATTTTCCCAAATCAACTAAATTATAACTCGTTAATTCGAGATATTGTTTCTTCGTCTACTCTCTTCAGAATTTGTGCTTGAATACCATCTTCTCCTGGGGATTTATGGTTTTTTAACCTATTTACTAGTAAAGCAATTTTTCGTTTATTTCTTGTATCCTCTTCTTGTCAGATTTATCTTCTGATAGTTATCGTGCATTATTCAATCTTAAATTTTGCATTCTCTCATAACTCATTAAACTATGGCTTCTTTGTTTTTTTTTGGTTAACCCAAAACGGTTCATGACACTGCCTTTATTGTGGCTCTCATTTTTCCCCATTTTTCGCCAATTGTCACTATGATATCAAAATTTTTAAAACACCACCTTTTCTCATATTTATCCATCATAGTTCCTGTAGATTGAGCGTGATTTCTAAATCTTACTTCAATTTTTCCTTTAACAAGAAAGTGATCAGTCACTATCTTGTCCCCCTTACCGTCCGAACACCTTGGATACAGTTGCTGAATCTCAAATTTATTATTAATATGATTAATCTGATTCATATATTTTCCGTCCGGTGAGCTCCAAGTTCCTTTAGGTATCATCTTGTGCGGGGACATTGTGCTATTTACTACTAAACCTCTTTCAGTTGCCAAAAAAATTACTATTAATCCGTTACCATTACTTGTGGCATGTAAGCTATGGCTTCCTATAACCGGTCTGTATGCGACCTCTTTCCCAACCGTCTCATTCAGATCACAAAATTCAATTTGAATTCTTCTCCTTCGTCTTGTGTTTAGTGTGGTTATTACATTCTCGTGAAAAAGTCCTTCTCCCTTTGTTGTTTTTTTGTTTATCTTCTGTAGGTTTGTGTAAGTTAACGAAACTAATTTCGATTCACTGCATCAACACAATTAGAACTGATATTCTAGGATTTAAATCTTTGAAGTCCTTTACTGATGTTATTAATCTCTTATGCACCATGAAACCTGTATCAAATTGGCGTTGATTGTTATATTTTCCCTATAATTGGTAACATTAATACGTTTTTATTATTTTTGTTTGCAGATTTATAAATGGAATTATCGAGTTTGATCGAAAATGTACATCACTTTCAACTAATTTGTTAACACCACAGCGTTCGTGGACAAAAAAACATTGGAATACGATTTTTATTTTGGTATTCGTATACTTTATCATATTTAAGGCCTTACATTTGTATTCTCGGCCCATTAAAATTGAAACACTTAAACATTTAAACATTTTAATGTTGTGCAACCATGCAATATTTAATGTACCATATGCTATGGATTATTTATTTACGATATCTTCATGTTTCTTTCTTCAAAACATTTATATCAGATTCCAGAAGTTAAACGATCTTTGGAAGTGTCTACCTGACGATTTAGTCCCCGTTTCCGGACAATGGACTCACATAGGAATAGTGGATTTGATGGAAAACACGCGGCTGTTACATTCCGAACTCTGTGAATTGCTAAAAATATTCAATCTTGGTTATGGTCCAATACTTTTGGGATTCTACACAACTAACTTTATCAATTTGCTAGTCAGTGTTTATTTCATTGTCAATGGTGAAATATTAAATATCTTACATTCGAAATTAGAAATTTGGGATCTATTATTACCGCTACTTATCCAGACACAAATTGTGACATTTTTGATGTCTATTATCGTCTTTGTTTCATTCATAAATGATAAGGTAATTCAAGGGATTATTCAGCATGCTTACTTTGGTGTTATTCTTAACCATAAATTGTTTTTTTATATCTCGATCAATGTCGAGCTCAGATAACAAAAAGATAACCGGATACAGATAATGATTAATCTTCCATGATATGATGTATTGAATCAAAGATGCAATTTCATATATAAAATGCACAAAACTTAGTATTTACAAATTACAGCTTAATTTTTATAATATTGAAACAATATAAATACATATTATTACTTTATAATTAAATATTTTAAACAGCCTACTTATGTTTAAATATAATTACAAATCAGTGCACCTACTGTATATTTGAGAAAAGTAATTATTAATTAAACATAATTAATAATTATTAACCATACATACAAATAGAAAATTATCAATCTTAGTTTATGTGTATGCATTTTCACTTCAGGTGCATAGTTTTGGAAATATTTTTAAATAATAATTATTATTTATATTCTATAAAAATATAAAAAGCATCATTCAGCTCTTATTCATCCGCAAATGTTTGGGAACAAATAATGCATCTAATGCTCTAAGTTGGGAACCTTATTTTTAATATTAAGAAAAGTTTTAACTCTTAGATCATAAGTGGTGAATCCACTTCCTTAGGTGCATATCAAATAATTTATTCTTAAATTACTAATTACATACAATTGTATGTACAGAAAAACCATATAGAGTCAAAATAAATGTACTCCAATAATCATAATTTGAACAAACAGTTAAATGCTTCATATTTTAAAACTTAAAATAGAATTAATTTTACAGAAAATTGAGATGATATCATATCTACGGTTGTACCGAATTTCAATTTTACACTTGGACATAAAGCGACAAGTAAAATATATTTTTATGTTGTATTCATACTTTATATTATATAAATCTAGGTCAGATATAATTTTCTTATTTGGTTACTTTTAATGTTTTAAAATACAGATCAAAATGTTCATGAATCAAATATTTATATGTGATTCGGACGCAATATCGGCATTTGGATTTTTCGATATCAATTTAAATCTTGTAACGACAGTGAGTTTATTATTATTTCTTGTAAACCATTCATTTTATCAAATTTCTTTTTCGTCTGTTTTATCGTTTTGTTTTGTTTTACGCTATTTGGACGCAGGAAAAATTGGACTTGTTATAATAAATCAATTATAATATAATAAATTAAGTAGTAAACATTATTAATTAAAATACAATATCAAAAACAGTTAACTATATCATATTTTTTATTTACTTAAAGTTCTTGTTTCTGTTAAAGTATACATACTTAATCAGCTCTAACTACTTAGGCTAAATATATGTTTAAAATTACAAAATTTCTTTTCTAAAGTATTCAGAGATGGTTAGAGAAACTGGGTGAAGCCATTCAAGTTAAGATATTGTATACTGGCTATGCTGGAACATAATAACCTAACCTAATTTTCATATACATTGTTTTTCATTTTTTGTTTGTTTACAGATACTCGTATTATTGACTAGTGGAATAATCACATTGATACAAATGAAAAATCATCCAATGATGGAAAAATTTAAAAATGACACTTTATCCTACATTTTACACAAATTTTAAAAAATATTAAGTAATAGTAATTTATTTTATTTGCAGTTATTATAATAATAAATGATGACATTGAAGTAAAACAATTTTACTTGTTATTATTATTTATTAATCTTTTACTTTAATAATTTTTGTTTCATATTAAGGTATTAGAACAGTGCTGTAAATAGACTATACTTGATGAATGTGTGCAGTGGTGTATTGCTAAAAATATTCGTGTTTATACGATTTCTTGTCTTGGTTTAATCTTAGATTTCAATAATTTAATGTTAACATTATGTCAAAAAATGTTTTTCTCCTTTCTCTCGAATACACTTCCAATCCTCAGTATAAGTATGAGATTAGAACTATACAAGTATTTTTATACACTTAACTGAATGATAAACATTCAGTACCTATGGCAATGCGAGGTAGCAGGGAAGATACGAGTACAGCGATACATTGTATAGATTATTGTATTTTTTCTAAAAGACGCCTACATCACTGCGAGATGTTGTTACGCAGACCCCGTGCTGTTGTATACCCAGTTCTTGTCTAGTAGGATAAGCTCTATGATATATCTGATATAAGGCCTATGTTTAATGTATAACCGTATAGTATTATATAGATTATTATATAGATTACCTTCACGCCAGTCAGTCAGTATTTTTGACTTAAAATAATTTTAAACAGTTAATTATTTGGACTTAGAAAATATTCGATTCAAACCGATATTTCCTGAACACTCTGAATAATTCCCTGCGACGAATATTCTTGTACAGAATAGTCAATCCACAGTTTAAATTACATCTGGTTTTATTAAATATTAATAAACTATACTACATTTTACATCGGCGTTGCAAAATTAAATCAAATACACCTCATCCTATTTCTCTCAGCGACACATGTAGTCACCAGACCTCTATAATAGCTACAATCTATGTAGTTATATATGATAAAAGATACAGTAAGTTAAAGTTATATTAAAGAATAAATGTTTTTGTTATGTTAGTATGAAGGGAGTGGTTAATTACTCCAGTGATATCACTTCAAAGAGGGCAAGGTTGACATAATTATTTTACAAACTTTTAAGTTAAAGCTTGGCAATGCAAAAAGACTTATCATCTTTTAAAATTACTATTATTATTTTACAATGTTTTTGGATATGTTCATAAAAATGTAATATTATAAGGTGTTTATCTAATAAACACATTTCTGAATTTAATTTATTGCTATCAATATATTAGTAGGTAAATATAAAATATAAGTATCTAGCTAGAAGTGTAATAGAATATTGTTTACCGATAAAAATTGTCAAAATCAAGAAAATTTGTTAGTCATTTTGCAATTAAAAGTTCTGTATATTTTGAATATCCATAAGTCATAACGAAGATTCTAAAATTTAATACAAGGTCCATCGTAAGTTGCAATTGTTTTAATTTTTTTTTTTAAGTTGAGCATCTCAAGTATCCTTCAGGAGTTTTCAGGCATTGAGTCTGAGTTAAGTGTTGAAATTAGTGGATTTTTATGGTTTTCTGTTTTAGGTATATAATAAGAAATAATATTATTTGCATGCTTAAATGGTGTTTTAAAATGGTTCCAACCTTAAATTGTATCTTTTTTAAAATGTATTTCAACAGTATCCATCCGGTTAAACCCACATAGTGTGGCTTTAACTCCCACACTTTTCTCATAAAGATCGTGGGCTTATATTTATAGACGGAATCTTCTTTTCTGGATTATAATATATTATAAATACTAAAAACTTTTGATTTTCCTGCGCATCAAATAATTACGTATATTGTAAATTGATACATCCATATGTGTTGTATGATTTCAATAATATTTACATTAATATTCACAATACGTGTGAAAAAGCTAGGATAACCATAAAATAACATTAATAATTGATGCCTGATAATTATGTTATATTATTTACTTATATATTTTTAACAAAAATAATTTTTGAAATAATGTTGAACCGATGTAGGAAGTACATTCAAACCATTGAAAAATGAATACATATTTTATTCATTTATTTTATGCCAAACAGTAACTGACGAAATCAAAAAAAATATTGTGTAACAAGTGCGATAATTGAATCAGAATATAATTATGAATTAAACAAACTAAAAGCATAAATTAAACGTATTTAAGTAGGTGATCATTAACTTATAAAGTAAGGCATATTATCATTATTACTACAACGCATAAAGCAGCCTATGTAGTGGGGATACATATGTATAAATTCTATTTATTACAACCTTTTTAAACTTTTTTAATTTAAATTCCATCACTACTTTTTCATAAGCTGAAAAAATTTAATTCAATCTGTTAATTATTTTTACCTGAAAAATATTTTAAATCAGCTGAGTCATATATTTAATTTAAAGTAATGATCACTATTTTATCATATTATACAATTAAAATACAATTTACAAAAAAAAACCTAAATAAAATATAAAATTGATATTTATAATGATTTAAAATCAGCTTTTGAGAATTCCATTAGGCAAATATTTTTTCTTTGAGTGACCAAATAATGGAGCTAAGATATTTTAGACATGTTTTTTATTTAAAATTTCTGAGGTTATTAAGTTCGTTAAAGCTGTTTGATTTTATGAAAGTGAAATTTTGAATTTCAAATAGATCTACTGAAGTGTATGCATTTAGATATCAGTCCCTAAAGAATTGATCTAGATTTTAGTAAAACAAAACTATCATGGTTTAGTAGTTAAATTTAATTCAGCGTTTCGTTGAGCCTATACTTGGGCATTTGGTAGAAATAATGATTCTTCTATCGTGGTGTTTTATTGGTGTCCAATATATAATTTGTGAATTGTGTTTGGCAAATTCAGTCAAATTTACATTATAATATCTTACCTTTATTTCGCTGTTTCCTCCACCTAATTTTCCGTCCAATGTAAGCTGAATAATTTTCCTCGAAGCTTCACAATTATTTTCTATTACTTTTTGTTTAGCCCCAGCACTTGTTACTTACTTACCGTAGCGAATTATTTTAACCTAGGATTTTAGATTATGAGACACATGCCCCAATGCTGTGGGACATAAAATTGAAATAGATTTTATGTGGTATAAGTAGGAATTTTAAATTGACATTAACCTGACATTGTAAACCCAACAGTTTAAGTCCGTCTTTCACAAGATATGACCCACCACTAATTCAAACTCAAAAATACACTTGTTCAGCGTATGAATACAAGAAATTTGAGAGAAGTATTACCGCGAAGTCATGTGTCGACAAAATTAAAGGAAAGACTTAAAATGGATTCGCACAATGTTATTTTATTCAATTCATGTGAATAAGCGGAGAGCTATCTATGGAATAAGTTTGGTTAGGCAAAATATAAACGGTCTAGAGAATGTAAAAGAATGCATTTTTTTAGATTAATTAAAGTAATGTGAATCAATAAGGACATGGTTAAGACTATATTTGATGAGTTAATTAAGTATGCGCTCAAATATTTTTGAGAAATACGAGATTATGGTTAAAGGTTTATCGTTAATGACTTCAGAAATATGACCATAAGTACATATTTGAAAAAGATATTCTGGGGTAAATGCTAAATTATTAAATAATGTGGAACCTCTGTACCTCAGTCCCTACCTCCTTCTAATTAACTGAAAATACACAACAAATATACGTACATGAAGTTGGCCCCCCACATTCTGCAATTTTTTCAAACAAATTGTAAACAATTGTAAATTAATTATAAATAATTGTAAACGCAATCCCCGAATTTGTAAATCATCTGGACCCTTGGGAAATAAAAAAACAAGTTGAGGGGAGGGGGGGACAAATTCACGCAGCCACCCCACAGAGGTAGTCCGATCGAGTTCAATCAAATTGTAAAAATTATGCTAATGTTGAGTTATCGAACCCTTATTGAAGAAATTAAAAATTTTATTTTTTTTAATCACTTAGCTAATTTTTATGCATTTATAAAAAAAAATTACAAATTTCTAAAAATTTCTCAAGTCTATTTCTATCCCAAAACGAGTCAAAATATTATGAAAATATTACCATTCATTATAAATGCTAATATAAATATTTGGTGAAAATTTCGGAGGTCTGTGGTTATTAGTTTTTTAGTTACATCAAAAAAATAAAATCGACTTTTTCAAAAATTACCGATTTTTTATTGGTTTTTCTTGACGCTTTCTAAAACTATTTGGTATTTTCAATTTCCACCTCCCAAAAGTACCAACGAGGTTCACTTTTCTTTCAGAACAGCTACTGATCTCAAAAATCGAAGCATGCTTTCTATCCAAAATGTTGCTGACAGACAGAAAAAAAAACACATCATTGTAAACCCAATACATTCTTTCGCTACGCTCAGAATCTAAAATACAAAATTGAAATACCTTCTGAAAAACTAATGTATGTATTATACTTTTCAAACAATATATTAAACAATTTTCAATTAATTTAAAAAAAAAATTCAAAGTAAAAATGAGCGTAGGTACCTACATATTGATAGAAGTAGTCCAATCGAGTTCGAACAAATTGTAAAAATTATGCTAATGTTGAGTTATCAAACCTTTATTGAAGAATTTAAAAAAAATATACTTTTCTTAATCGCTTAACTAATTTTTATGCATCGATATGCTGATTATTTAAATAATTTATCTTTTAGTTGTTTATTTTAATATTATTTAATTGTGCCAAACTCTTCCATTGACTATAAGCGATAAATTGTTTTTTACTATCACATATTATGTGATATTTATTAGGACTTTAGATGGTCTTCATTGAAGTTATTAATGTTATTACTCTTGAGTACGTTGCTACTTATAGTTGTGAATTGTGATATTTCTTTTTTATATAATAGGTTAGTTTATATCATAGATTTTGCTCGATTTCCACAAGCTGCTGTTTAAATATTTATATTAGCATTTATAATGAATGGTAATATTTTCATAATATTTTGACTCTTTTTGGGATAGAAATAGACTTGAGAAATTTTTAGAAATTTGTAATTTTTTTTATAAATTCATAAAAATTAGCTAAGTGATTAAAAAAAATATAATTTTTAATTTCTTCAATAAGGGTTCGATAACTCAACATTAGCATAATTTTTACAATTTGATCGAACTCGATCGGACTACCTCTGTGGGGTGGCTGCGTGAATTTGCCCCCCTCCCCCTCAACTTGTTTTTTTATTTCCCGAGGTCCCAGATGATTTAAAAATTCGGGGACTGAATTTACAATTATTTACAATTGTTCACAATTTGTTTGACAAAAATTGCAGAATGTGGGGAGGCCAACTTCATGTACGTAACGAATATCTGGAAAGAAAAACTATAAGGTTTTTTATTAGAAGCTTTAAAATGTATAATTTTTGTGTAAAAAAAATGTTGATTTTTGTGTTTACACAAAATAGTGCATAAGGATTAATGAGGTAAATATAATATTTTACAGTATTTCAAATAATCTAAATTTCTTTTCATTTTGATCTGATACGGTTAAGATTTTCTTGATCACGGTTCTATGCAGTAAGTGGCGATCGCCTTTTTAAATTCATTTTTGTTATGAATATAAAATATTATTATGTATTTCATAAATTTAATTATTCACAAACTTTAACTTTTAAAATCCTTAATAGTACTTCTACCATTCACAGAATTTACTAGTAATAATACATTATAATTTCATAAACTCACATTTAAAAATTGGAAATTAGTTTTCAGTCGTACAAGGAGGATGGAGCAGGGGGTACACTTTAATATTTAGCTATTTGTTTTTAGATTTGTAGTTGATTTTTGAGGGTCTTCACTTATTTGTAAATTATCAACAATAGGCTCTCTAACTAGAGATTCGTACCAACTAAATTTGTATGTAGGATAGTATTAGGAACATCATGTTGTATGATAAATGCATTTACTTATTACAGTGAAACCTCCCATAATGGACAATTATAAATAATGAACATCTCCAAATAGTGGACTTTGCTTTTTGGGGAACAAACCTCAAACTTTCTACAAACTGAACCCTCTAAATAACGAACATAATTTCAGTGAGGGTGTCCGGTATTTAGAGGTTTCAATTCATATACTTTGAGCTATGGTTATCCTTGTACGGTCGCATTGTGCCGTATAGCCAAGTATTCACTCTTATATTTTTCCTATACCTACTCAATAATATTATACATTTGGTAAGTGAGTAACTGCCGTTTACATCAGTAAACTCAACTCCACTACACCACTTCAATAAATACGTCTAAGAACACGAGACCGTGAGGTGTTTCCGCATAGTATAATCTGATTGCTTAGCTAAGAGTAAAGTGTATTTGAAAAAAAAAATATTTTCGAACATCAATTAGTTAATAATATTATATTATACAGTTTATTAGCAATGACATGCATAATCCCTATAATATTATATTGTAATATTTACTAAAATCATCTAATATATCTGCAGATTTTTATAAATTTTAATTTTCAACAAACAAAAATAATCGAACACCTAACAATAATACAACACGGAATAATTATTGTACATTCAAAGATAATCTCGTTTTTATTTTCACAACATTTCAACATTAATATAATATTATTCTTTGAATCACATTGTCGTTCATTTTTGTAAATATGGAATAGTAAAATCTTTTTTTTTTCATTCAAAAGATAAAACTGGTATAATATTTATAGTTTATAGCAGTATAAATGATTTGTTTCGATATAATTATAAACAGATGTAAAGGTACATAATATATAAGAAACGATAATAGTTACATACTTTGTAACGGTTTATAATTATTATAATAATAATGAAAAAAATATAAATAAAAATTATTATTTAGCAGTAGAAATTTAAAAAAAAACATACATAGAACATAATAGACACCCAATATAATGTTGTCGAGTGTATTTAAAACACTTCTTCTTTTATTTATTTATTGACTAACAATTAAGTGTATCTTGACAAACAAACAAACAAAAAATTATAATAATAATAATAATGAACAAACATTACATTTACCTATGTTATTTTATGTATACGAATTAGATTTAGTTTAATCGGACGAATTTTAAATAGTTAACAACAATAGTAGGGAATAACAAGATAAAAAAGTTTAAGATTTCATACATGACAAAAATTACACAACTATAATCATAGCAAATAATTTATAGGTAGTTATAATACTTGTAATTATTGTAATAATATAGTAATAATAAAATATCCAACAGATGTATAACTACAATTATTATTGTTTTTTAATCAAATACAATCAACAAAAATAAACAAAAATTCTTAACTCGAGATAATTGTATATATTATTACTTGGTGGAATATTAATAAAATGTACTCGTCCGATACAATGATAATATAAATATAATGTAAATAGATAATTATTATAGATTTAAATTATTATTTTTTTTTTCAAGTGAATATTAATAAATAAGTGTAGATGTGTAGGTTAAGTATCTATTCCTATTGATTTATTTTTTAATATTTTAAACATATTAAACTTTTCCTCTGTACTCAATATTATTATTATACAAAAAGGACATATTACTGATATTACGGTTCCATAATTTCGATAAGTAGGTAATTAAAGGTTCTACAGTGTAAGCCCTACAGCCTAAATTATATAAAATTTCGTGTCATGCGCATACATTGGTACATATTATATAGGTACATGATATATAATAATATTATGTTGGCATCTACAGGTTAATCTCGATTAATCAATGAAAAACAAAAATATTCTTTAGGTTAATATTGTTTTTTAATATATTTATTTCATATCGGTTATAAATTATAATATTATATATTGTTATTATTTACGTAAAGCGTGTGAGGGTATATATAAATAAATTTGTACATATACTTAATATTGAATCGATAGGTTTACTAATCTTGTAATGAGTAATGACATCAAGGAATATTATTAATATTATAAGATACAACAGAACTTTAATATTATCATCGTAATAATATAGGTAGGTACATATTAATGTTTAAACCGAATATAAGCTAAAAAAAAATGTCTAAAAAAATAATCCCAAAAAGTGCACGAAAAACTGTGGTGAATAAAATCATTTTTCAATTGTGATTGCTATACTCTAACGCGTTGCGACAATGTGTAGTATTTGAATATTTATTAAAATATTATGACAATAATAGCAATATATATATATATTACATATATTATATATATGTAGTTGTATGTTTAAACAATAAAAGAAAAAAAACCGATCGCACACTTTTTGGTTTCAACTAAGTATAAATTATATTTTATTTTTCTAGAAGGTATACATACGTAATTGGAAGATATAACAGTGTGAAAAACGAATAGGGTGATCATCTATATTAACTAATATTATATCATAGGTAGATATTTTTCTCGTCGCATAAGTATGTACAATACGTCTAATATTGCTTACATCGAAGAGTAAATTAATTAAATTTTCGAAAGATAATATAGGTAACAATTTCAAAATTATATAGGTAACAGTTATACAAGCGGTGATATTGTTTAAAAATGATTTATAGAGTAAAATAATATCGAAGGACACATTATAGTATAAAGTGGCCGACAAATATCTAGGTCTAATACCTACAAGCACAATACGGTATATATGGAACAAAACTGGTAAAAATATTTAGAAGTTTGATTTTGATACCAAAAATTGTGCCCATCGAAAACTGACAATTTAAACGCGTAATAAATCTCAGTCTTTTGACCTCAACAATTTCCTATTACGATAAGCTCCCAAACCGGATTTTTCTTAGAATTTTCTGGTAGTACTTTGATCACGTCGACATTTGCGGTCCAAATTCGTTATGTTATTCTTCTATCTTCCTGAAAGCAAAATGTTTTGTTTTTCAATCGTGTTTTGATTTATTATATGTAAAGTCTTAATTCCATTAAAACAATATTTCCACCAAGTAACAATATAAAATTGTCTACTGTTATGTTTTAATATACATTATTATACATGCTACGATATTATAATATTGTGTTCCAAGTGTTTCTAAACGATAATAATTAACTATATAGGTAAGTAGTTACACAACTCACTCCTATCGAGAGTAATCATAATAATGTATCAATTACACGCATTATAATTATTATTACAATATTATACTACAATATTATGTAGCCATAGTATAGCCGAAAATGCCAAATCATTATATTATTATATATTATTCAACAAATTCATATTATAACACATATACCTAGTAACATATTTTATTACAACAGTAACACTTAACGTGGTTAATTATATGATGCGTATATAATATAATATTATAATATATTTCTAACTGCGTTTAAATTTGTCAATATGTCAAATTGAATACGCACACGTTAACAATATGGTAACAATAACCGTAAATAAATTTTAGTTAAAAAAAAAATAACAAATTTAGTAGAGTAAAATAAGGAATTGGATGGATATGTAATAGAGTATAATATTATCAAGTATAAGTAAATTATTATTATTAATACTTCAATCACACTTATATAATAGGTAGGTATTTGTGGATATTTTTTTCGCAATAAACGCGTCGAAACTTGAACTATAAAACACACAACACAGACACAGCGTGCCAACTTCACTTTGCTTTAAATACTAATTTTAAACATATTTTGATATGATGAAACACATCTAAACGAGAAATCATAGGTAGTCGATGATAATAATTTTATTAGTATTCTAATGAGCTAGAGATATGTACATAATATTATGATAACAAGTTTCGAAAATAAATTCTGTAATATGTTTCAATGAGTCAATAATCTGAATACTGTTTTGGTAGGATTAGGTTAGGTAATGTATGACCTGTGTGTCGACTGCTGAGAAAGTATATTATAATATTATTATAGTTATGTAGTCTTTGAGATTTGAGTACAATTTCATTCAAAATAATGCGTTCGTCATGTCTGCATAAATTTATATTTGAAGGTAATTAATTCTCAGACGATGAGGTATAATCAATAAAATCTATATGTTTTCGGTTTTTGTTTTGAATTATTTTTATTATTAATTACTTATTACTTATTAGTATTATTATAGTGTTATAAGTATAAAATAATATTAGAGCAAATGATAGGTACTTACACAACAATACGCGATTTCTGAGGTACAGAATGAATTCAATTTGTTACATTATTAATTCATCTATCACTAGGTTATTAATTATAATAAATTTATTATTATATTATCTAATGTGTTGTACAGCGTGATTCATTTGGCATGCTCACTAATTTCTGGCGGGCTAGGTATAGGTAGGTAATATATAATATTATCACTGTAAGAGGTTTGCTGCTCCGTCAAAAATCATTGTGGGCTACTATCTACCAATGTGTTTCGTGAATCACCCTGTATAACGTTTCATATATACCATAATAGTATGATATAATATAACGTAATTTTTACACCGACAAACACACTGTGGTGTAGATCAATATATATAAATATATATTCAATTCAAGTAATGACACACAATAAAGGTCTTAAAATTAAAAAGTCTTATTAAATTACTCGAGTTTTGAGAAAATTATTGAACAATCTGGTTCAGGAATAATATTATTACAGTATAATACAGTAAAATTATTCAACATAAAATTTTATGTGCGTTTGAAAAATAACCGTCTTATAAAGTCGAAGTAAATCCCTAATTATATCATAGTAAAAAATATATTATTATATAACTAAACAAATCGCACGAAAACATCATAATAACATTGAATATTATTATCTTTTTTTTCTACCGCCTCAAACCGCAAACGTAAATGAGGTATTTGTAATAATAATAATATGTGTATATTTATACATGTTTTTATTTTAATTCGATATTATTTCAACGAGACACTTATACAACTACAAGTCTTAATAATAATTTATAATTCTATGATAGAAATATTATTATATTATGTTAATTAGTGCTTGAATTGCATGGGAGGGGGTGTGGAGGACGTTTTCTCTCTTCTCTTCAAAATATATTTATGCTCACCCTTTTTAATATTAAACCCGAATCAATGAGACATTTCAATACCCGGGTGTGCATAAATTTGTATACTCTTGCATCCCCCCTTCTGATTTTCCCAATACAATCCCTGTTTGGCTGTATATTATCTCACATAACATCATAGAAAATCTATACGAATTCACTTTTAAGCATCTATGGTGATCTATAAATTTGGTTTGTATGCGATATCAATCATAAACCATGTTATTATATTATATGTTATCAACATTATTAATTTATTTTGAACATAACTACACTCCTGTTATGTTGTCCTATACTGCCGTGTGGATTAATCCTGGGCAGAAATTTGAAGTCCAATCTGGCCCGTGCATGGAAATCATAACGATTATTGATTATTGATTATTAAAATACTGTAACCAAAATTATTAAAAATCTAGTAGTACATTGTGTCACCAGGTTATTATTCACGTGATTGTTGTATAAAACAGAGATTGAACTATATTGAAGTACTTACTTACCTACCTATTACTTTTATATTATATATTGTTATACTATGCTCGGCATCTATATTTTTGAATTAAACATAATAATATTATAGTACTATTGAACACAATTAATTATTACTTTATAAACATATAGATAACTTACGAGTATGATTATTGATAAATAAATCGTTTTGATGTGGAAAATAAACAGAATATTAAAAATGAACGATGACGTTTCGTTCGGAAATGATTATTATCTCATTTAAATTCGATAACAAGTCGATATGACATCATATTATTATTTAACAAAAACTTCTAAAGTTAAGATTTGATTACACTAGTTACACTAGTACAAACGGCAGTAAGTATAGGTACAATAATATTTGTAAAAATAATTATGGTTAATATTATTAGGTTACGTTCGTAACAAAATCTAAAATGTTAAGTTATTATTGAATTATTATAGTTATATATATTATACTTAATACTATTGTGCTTTGAAATAATATACATTCAAGTGAATTTATTAGGTACAGTAGTTACATCTGAAACACGAATTAAAACCGATTGATCAAAAACGTTCAAAGTCGTTAATTTTTACAAATTGTTTTCATTTACTTATTTTTATTCCATAAAATTTATCAATTGAGCTCATAGTAATAAAGATTGTTTTTTATTTTATTTTTTATTGCATATACCTATTAATAAAATATATCTATTTTTTTCAAACGTACATTCATGAATTATTTGTACAGTAAATGTATAGCATAAAATGTTCTTAGGTTGAAACTATGATAGGTATATATTATAATATAATAATATATTAGGTAATATATTAAAATATATAGGTATTAAAATTATCAAATTTTGATACGAATTGTCATTATCATTACTATGCGCAGGTATTATGTAAAAAAAATAGTTTTATTTATTTTCAAAACCACATACACCAAGCGCGTTTAACACTCATCATTAATCAATGCATGTATACCAACTTATATATTATTTTTAATTATATATTATGTGAGTTCTAACCAGTGCGATGTATAGGTAATAATTGAAAATGTACATTGTTTGTCACCCATTGTGGAGTAATATACCTAAACGACAAATAAATTGTGAGTTTCTTATTACAACTTTTCGGTAATTTTGACGTCTGCAACGGTATCAAATCTAATACGCGCACACGTCGAGAACACTGGAGTTGATTGATGGCTTAAAAAGTTAAAACAATAATTAAGTACATTATGCTATACTTATAGTACATCGTTTCGAAATGATTTGAAACCACGAGGAAGCCCTTAGAATAGTCAATGCCTAATATCAATGTTTTTCGCCAACCATCGACGTTTTAAACGATAATTATTATAGCTATTAGAAACTACTGAAGTATAGAATTATTCCATTAATCGTGTATTAAACGGTTATGTCTTACGCTGTCTGAAGAGACGAGTCTTGTTCATAACAGATTTAAGTATAATTCAAATTTGACGTGTGTATGTGAGGTAAAGGACAAAAGGGAAAATCGAAATATGTTGGTGTGATTAATCGAAATGATCGATTACTGCAGGAAAACACTCCACCTTTTCGTGATAAAATCCCGTAATCCTATACGAAACGAAATGATAAACCGGAATGTTTGCTGGCTGATTAGCAATTTTCGTTCGAATGGCATAAAACACTTAGTTTGTAGCTTATAATTATATCGTCAGATCACAATATCGTTAGTACGGAAATAAATTTGATTGCGTCGCATCCGACTTGAATAATGTTGTATCATATACTCCGTGGACGCTATTGCAATGAAGTCATATATTCAATCATTTCAATCATATTATAATGGTAAAAATAAAGCACCATTCAGAAAGCATCGATGTGCAACATATTACTAACCAAAAGCTTTAAAATATAAGTTGCACAATACTGTCGAAAAACATTGGACGGCGTTCGTTAGTTATACAAAATACCTACGGTATGATACGGACGTGGTAATAATGTTGGTAGTTGTTCCTACTGGTACCTAATAGTACTTATTTGATATTTAGATATTACAGATTCGTTGTTCAGTTATATTTGTTAAACGCGTCAGTTTAATAATTTAGCTGCATTTAGTACCTATGAACAAAGATGTATATCATATTATAGTATTTAGGAAGACTCAGTGCCATGTTCAAGGGAGAGGGGGGAGAAGGTCCACTACTCGGGGTACAAATTTTTTAATAATAGCGGGAGCAATATGTTTTTTTTTTAAATTTTAAATTACATTCAAATGTTTCATAAAACATGATTAAAATAATATTTAAAAAAATTAAATTAGTAAATGTCACACTATTTTTTTAGTGGACATATATAATTTTCTAAACGTGTATAAATCGATTCAATTCCTAACCATGTGATTAGATATTACCTATAGTTTAGATTTAGTATAAAAGAGTTAACATGGCCCTGAGTATAAATAAGTGTACTATGCGAATATGTTTCGTATTTTGGAAGGAGGTGTGAAATCCAATCGATTTCGTACGTATAATATGATGTGATTATTATTGTGCGTGTCGATCCAACCGTCCACTGAAAGTCATGTGTACATGGGCAGTCGTACTTTGGGGTCAAGTGAGGTTACAATACAAAATGTATATAACATAACAGCTAAATATAGGTAAACTAGTAGGTAAATTAACTAGTAAGTATAGGTACACGGCCAGGCTTGAAATCTAAAAGTAAAAATCTTCTGTAAAATCGAAATTATATTAATAATGTTAAAATGTAAACTGAAATCGATTATTATTTATATCATATTAATAACCGTTTTATAATTTTGATAGGCAAGTCGATTTTAAATTTATTACAATTTAAAACACAACAATATCCAACAGAGCCATAATATTGTTCATCAGTAAAGTTGTATGTAATAATAACTAAAATTTCAGATTTTCTGCAGGCTTGTCCTGGACGACGTGTTTGGAAAGCACGAACGACAATCAAACTAGTATAGTTAGAAATCAAAATTGTAAAAGTGATATTTTAATTGAAAAAAGAAAAATTATTTTTCTTTTCATTGTATTATGTTGAAAATCTATCTACGAGTTCTGAAACGATTAAATCGATATATAATTGCTTTGAATTAAAATTGAAAACTTCCAATTGGATTTCAAGCCACGGCACATGGAACACATGATATTATTATTATTATTATTATTATTATTATATATAAGCGATGGCGTGTTTTTTTTTATCCGTCTCATAGGACGTTGAGAAAGTTGACTTTCTTCTGCATGGCTTTCTGTTCGCCGTCCAATAGCACGGAATCGGTGATCGGCGAACTTCCCAGATTCTCTAGCAGCCTCCTGCTCCTGGTCGGCATGTCCGGCAACAGCGGCATGGCGTGAGGGGGCGTGTAATCACCGATCACACAGCCAGCCGCCGTGCCGTACTCACCACCGTAGATGCCACCGCGGCGAATGTAATCCTCGGCGGCCGCCGCAGCAGCGGTCCGGAACGTGGACGCGATCCGCTCCATGGACCGTTCCTCGGCTATCTTTTCGGCTGCGCGCGCAAACACTTGACACTCGTCCTCGGTCATCGGCCGCCGTCCCGCGTAGCAACCACCTGTTGTATACGATATATGCACAAAACGCCCCCGTCACGCTTTCCCATGTCGGTTCCACTTATAGGTACGTAATGTATTATATATATAATATATACAGTAGAAATCGAGTGTATTATATAACGACACCATCAGGCACACATCTATTTTTATGAAAGGGAGTGTCAAATTGTTTTGTAAATTTAGGGATCGGTAAATTTACATTATTATCATGTACCTATATTTTTATGTATAAAAATAGTATACTAAATAAGTAGTAAATAGTATATTATTATTATTATAAGGTATCTGAAAACAATTATTGCAGTTCAAAAACAGTATATTGTTTGCATCAGTTTATAGGAAAATAATATTAATAATAGTATTAAGCCATGAATAAGCCCTGCTCGTATCTATTTTATCTATTTGATGAGTTGCAATATTTAATGCTGTTCTCGTGTCCTTTGTATTAGTCGTAAATGTTAACTACTGTGAGTGCAGTTGTGTTATGTTAGTATCGGGTATCTACCCCACATGTCAACGGTAGTGCCGAAAATCGAGATATTTTACTCAAAACACTCTTTGCAAAAAAAAAGCTCTTACGCCTCATAGAGTTGTCTGATTTTATTATTACAAAATCTTGTGAAATTAGATAATATTTAAAGTCGTATTATATAATATTATGGTTTAGAGATGCGTCCTATAAGAAGTATTCGTCTTTCCAAAAAAAAAAAAATATATCAAAATCGGATTACTTAATGTGGGATTTCAGTTCTTTCTGTATACATATACAATATTTTAGACCATAAAACAGGTCCTGTATACAAGCCCCTTAACATAAAATCTACAATGTAACATTTGTTTCCTAAATATTTGAGAAATATATAATAGATGATACATCAATATTTATAGAAAAGTTATATTAAATTATGTTACATTTGTATGATCATAATTAAAAGTAAATTTGACAAAACCTCACGAAGGAACATGCGTATATTATATGATATTTTATAAGTGGGTGTGAAATTCATAGTTGATTCAATTTTCTATGAACTGGCATTGTCTATATCAAAATAGTTAAACCATATATTTTAAAAAATATTTGTTTTTTTTTTTGGTCTAAAATATTTTGTTCCGGCATATGCAATGTTTAAATACGGACCTGGACACTGTTAGTTTCCCGGGTGCTATATGAACACTTTTGTCTAAAAAAAGTTATAATCGTTTATCATAGGAAAAGCTGAAAAGTTTCGTTGTTTTAGGTCATGAAAATTTTCCTTCAATCTGCCGTTCGAAGAAAAAGGCATGTGTGACCGCATACCTAGTTATTTAATGAACAGTTGGTTTCATTCTATATACGGGTATGAAAAATCAGAAACTCAAGATTTTCAAGTATTGTATTATATTGTATAGTTTACAATAATCCCACACTTAAGTTATATAATGGAAGTTACATTTTTCCCTCCAAACACTACTTCGATGTAGCAAACATTCTACTATGGCATACTCATTCAGAATTGTAAAACTTTTTATCGCTAAGACGTGATGATAGTTGTTTTGGGATGCCTTGAAAGTAAGCAGATATACCTAACATAAGTGTGTCGACAGCTATATGTTGTTGATTAACAAGGTATCATAATATGTCTCTGTTAGGTACCTATATGCATTAACATTTTTATAACTCTAGGTAATTCAAATTTTTTTTAACTCTTTGATATTTGAAACTGTTAGAAAATCAAACACTTAGTTCTTCGATTTTTTTCATACTTCCCTCCATTTTTTAACCATCTAGTATTGAAGATTTATTGCTTACCACGACCATAGTTTACTTTAAAATTGGATAAGATCGCGCTACGGTAGGTATGAGTCGGTTAGGTCAAGTTTAATATTAAATTGGAGAAAATTCAATAAAAACTAAAATTACCTTTTTTTTTTAAAAAAAAAAAGGATAATAAATGAGCATGTTTATACATATTATTTAATATTACTATAATATTGTAATAATCTTATAATATAATTAATCAACATATTATTTTTTGGCACCCTGTTTCCCAAATGTAGGTTAGTATACGATACGTCAAATAAAACAATTATTTTTTACCGTCCCCTCCAATGTCGTTATAACCGATTTCTACTGTACATATGTATATACATTCATGCAATGGAAATAAACATATTACATAATAAATTAAATATAAATATTAAATTATATTATACAATAATAGCTGTGTCACACACACACACACACACACACACACACACACACACACACACACACACACACACAAATACACAACACACCCCTACCTGCATAGCTAGTATACATACGACGTGAGAGTTATTTTTTCAAGTCGATTTTACTTTGATATCTATTAAAGATTTTTTATGAACTTTTTAACATCCGGGTAATATACAATGATATTTACTAGGTTTATAATATGTATGACCACCGTACTAGAATCATGAGTGGAAACTTTAAAAACTTCCGATACATTTTGTATACTGACATTATAATATATTGTATAAACTTTTCCAAATCTCACTACCTAAACGTAACCAATATTGAATATACCTATATTATTATATCCTTGCTAGTCTAGTTACTGCTTAACCTAACCTAACCCCATCTCTATAAAGTTCGCCAGACTATATATAATATCCTGTTTTAAATTTATGCGTTGTTACAAAATCTTATATTGATTGTAAATAAAATACAACTCCAAATAAATTATTAGGAAACTCATAAACTCAATTTACTGAGTTAAATTATGTATGACGGTAGATATTCAGAATATGCTATACTGTATTATAACATATTCTTCCATTCTAACGGAAATTATTATCATAAGTGATCATTTTCTCGACTCGTCGATTTCCAGTTATAAAATGTCCACTTTCAAGGAATACAAACAGGAAATGTGTGAAATATTTCATCATTCTAATAATATAATTTGATTATAATTGTAAAAGCATAAATTAATGAAGACCAAGAACAATTTTAAACACATGCATCTACGTCGAGTGACACGAGGTATGCATATGATTTGTGAATCTACAATATCGTCAGTTTTAATTTATCTAATCGTAAATTATGTACAAATGTACAATACACAGTTATACCAAAGAATATAATATGAAATATAGTAAAATATTGGTAGTAATTTTTTCGTCTTCACATTTAGTATATGAAATGATTTTACATAATATTATATAATAAAGCCAAACGTAATACAAACGAGTAAAAGTTTTAAAATAGTATTCCCACTATAAAAAGAAAAACATATTATATTATTAATAGAGTTTAATAATATATTATGATGGCTTGGTGAGAAGCGGCCGTACGTTCAATCTGTGGCAACGCTCTGAGCGTACTTATCGCCTGTCGCTGATAGCACTCGGATGGGTGACCACCCTGGTTTTTAGCAACACATACTTGCCACACATACAAACGTGTTCTAACTAACCACCCCCCTCTCCACACAGTGCCAGGATAATAATGACCTTAGTAGTGGAAGCCTTAATCCAAATTAAAAAAAAAAATTATATTATCGTTTATCTTACTGTCGTGACATACTAGATGTATACTGACTAGTATTACTTATTTATTTTTCTATACCAATTGGGTAGCACTGGCCGTTAATGGTTGAAACGCTTGCAAAGATGAAAACAACGATATAAACACAATATAGCAGATGGTCACACTTATTGACTGGCTTAACTAAATATGTACTTGTCTGCCGCTGTGGCATGTATGTTATATTTTTTGGTAAGGTTTTAAAGAGTTTAGTTTTAGTACACAAAGTATGCATAATACCTATAAATATATATTATATATATAAATCACCATGTACTGCATGCTGCATGTATACGTGGATCGTGTGTGTACTATGTATATGAGTGTATTGTATATATAAGGTATAATATTATATTATAGTAGGTACTTTTCAACATACCACATCATAAAAAGAATACCTATATAATAATATATATCATAAATAGGTCCAGCGTAAGTTATATAATAAAGCGAGACGAAAATACGTGTATACGCTCGTTTAGGATGCGACGATCAATACGAGTGCAATATCATGGCCTGAACCTTTTTTCCTCGGTTATATAATAGAAATTGCGTAGGGAATCATGAAAAAAAATACCACTCTCACTATTATAAACGGTACGCGATAAGAGAAATATATAATAATATACATATTTAATACATACATTTTTTTTTGTATATACCTACCTAATATTATAATAGTGTAAGAGAAGATGACATCGTCTCAGAAACTAGCGCAGACACTATTTTCGCTTTGAATTATGTAGGGTATAGCTCGTACCTACTTATATAATAATATAGACTTTATCGCTCGGTGTTTATCGTGTGCGACGTATAATATTAAAATATTATACCATAACACAATATAAGATACCGTAGTACGCTTATGTTGTAACACAAACGGTGATGTCAAACAAATGGATATGGCATTCTCATCTTCACACTAAACAAGTATACTTTAGGCCAACACAACGGAGAAGGAAACGATATCGTTGTCACTCGCGCAGAATGGCTCCTGAGCACACAGAGAAACTATAACATTTAGACAAGTAACAAAATAGATGTTTAATAATGTTTTAGTGGTTAACAATGCGGTATCAGTTGTGTTGGCTTACAGATCGTCATACGATGCCGCGCGTATAAAGATAAGTTTAATATCGGTGAACGTAATTTATCAATAACAAACACCACCGTGCCTAAGTTAGCTGGTATATGTGTCAATCATCATTATTCGTAAGAACAATATTAATAGTTAATAATAGACAGCTCCTTGCCCAATCCTAGACATTATCGAAATAATATTTTGCTTACAACATTCTATACTCGTCAATATTATAATATTATACCTAACGATAATTATATGCATATACCTTTATGCATATAATATTAATTGATATATATAATAAGAGATGGGAAATTTTACCGATGTTATTTTTACTCGAAAATTTTTTTTACTGTTTATCGAATCAGCAATCCTTCATTTCAATTATTGTTTTCATTTGTACTATAGTATCATTTTAATAATATTCGGTTCACGGGTACAGGTTATGATGGATGCGTAACTTAATATTAATATACTGTAGTAAAGGTAAACTAAGATTATACCAGGAAAATATATAATTATTATAGCAATATAATATTGATATTCTCTGGTTATATTATTATTATTACATTATGTTTTATAATTATTAAAGCGCATCCAAAAAAATTCCAAGAAAATTTACCGAACATTTTTTACGGTAAAACTCCCATCACTATTATTTCATATTATACTTAATAATATACATACTGTTTTTATTGTCAAAAATATTATAATACCGTCTCACTTGTGTGGGTATAATACTTTTATGCTGTTATTAGAAAACAATTTAGGGTTGACGGTATTGCAATTGGTATTGCGGTATTTGATCCAGTACCGATATCGAACTGAATAAATCGGAGAAAAAAAGTAATGTTGGCACATACCAAAAAGCCGAAATACTACAGAAAAAAACTTGATATAGGTTTGACGGAAATTCCAGTATAAGGTATTAGAACAGGAATATCGAAAAATCCGTCATCCGTATTAATTCGGCTTTACGGTTTACCGTTCAATGGGCATTTTAGCAATAACCAGTAAATTAGTCAACCGGTACTATACCGATAAAACGTATAAGAAAACTAACCGGTATCGTAAAAACCGTCAACCCTAAGAATATTGCGTATCTTAGAAATTTATTTTCTTATAATATACCTGCAGCGGATAGCGACGGCAGCATGGACGACGAATACTCATGTTCGGCGTTCTCGCGGATCCGGGCCAGGCGCAGCAACTCCTCGTGCAGCCGGACGTTGTCCTCGATCTGCCGCCGACGCCGAGCGATCTCCGCCTTGATCCTGGCCTTTTTCTCCTCGCGCTGCAGCTCCTCGTCGTGCTCCTCCTCGGCGGCCAGCGCTGCCAGCGATTCGTAGTCGCCGATTCCGACGCCGCCGCCGTAGTCGTCCATGTAGTCGCAGTAACCACCGTAGCCGCCGTAGCCTCCACCGTCGTCGCCTCCGCTCAGATAGGCGGTCGGTGTCGGCGACGGCGACGGGTCCCACGAACGCGACCGGCGGCTGGGTGTGCCGTACTTCATCATGGCCGCTGTCGAGGTCATCTGCAGGTGTGGGTGGTAATCGTACGACCGGCGCGGTTCCGAATCTCCGCCGCCGTCGCTGTACCGACGCTGCCGACGGTTGTGACGCCGAACGTCCCATCTGTGGAAGGAAAAACATATGATATAATATAACATGTGGATGTGTATAAATAAGTCCTGACCACAGACTGGTAGGGACAGCCGAAACTACAGAACCAATTCATGTGAGATTTGGAAGAAAGGTAATTAGTTATTGCTATGTATATAGGCACAGCACTAATAGAAAGGATTTTGTGAAATTCGAAATTAAAAAACGAACTCACGCAGACATTGTGTCAGCTATGAATATGATTGGGTACAATTTTAATATGTTGTAAATTGTAATACGTATATTATATTTACATTGTATGTGGGAATATTTAATTTTTTTATTTCGAGATTACCACTCTTTGTTCGATTGTTTGAAGGTGGACGGGTAGTCGAAACTATGAGCATGGTCAGCTCATAAGGCTTACCTTTTGTGATCGGCCGTGGCGGAATTCATCGCAGTGTTCGTCCCGCGCCGGTGGCCATTGTGATCGTAAATCGCTGCCGACGAGCCGATGGCGGTCTCGCGCAATGCGCCACCCAGATAACCAGATCCACCGCCGGTGTCGGGCCAGTGACGCCAAGACGTAGTGGACGACGGATCTTCGCCGCCGCCATATGACCGGGACCTAGGTCTAGATGGCATAAAGTCCTGCCACAAACACGTATATTGTATTAATATCATGATATGCATAGTCGTCGCGGTCACGTTATTTATAGAGATGACTGTGGTCGTGATCAAGCCACAGCGACAGACTGGGGCTGTACATCGGGCTACAGGCATAAAAATTTGCTAAATTATCCGATTAATAGTATACAATGTAAAGTAAATATAATTCTAACTCTTGGTCTTAAAGTTGGTTTAGTTTGTATATCATTTTTTTAACTTCAACGTGTTATGTAATCAAATTACATTTTAAAACATTCGAATTTGTTCACACTATAAACAATATAATCACTCGAAATAGTATCTGCCATAATTTTCATCGACCTTGCAAGCAAAAAGAATTTCCACATTTCCACCAATGGCCAGTCCCGGCTACTGGGTCAATGGGGACCTGCGGGTGGTCGTTGTATGACATCATATGTGGGTGTATATCTATTATATTGTGCCTACACTTACCGAGTTTCTGCTGCTGTAACCTCCGCCCAACACGACGTCGTCCAGCAACAGTGCGGCAACCGTGGCGTCGTCTTGCTGCTGTAATCGCAGCAGGTCATCGTCGTCGTACACGTCCGACAAGTGTTTGTTACCGCCCAACCCTCTGATCAGCCGTCCACCGCTGCCGGTTTGTCGTTGCTGCTGATTCTGGTACCATCTTCTTTCCAGATGGTCAGGACTGTAAATACCAAACAAGTAGGGATATAGGACACGCCAAACATAATTGATAATATTGGCATAATACCACGACGATTGATCGTGTTTGATATACAGTGAAACCTGACTTAAGGGTACCTCTCTTAACGGATAAAATGACCAGGTTCCGGCAAAAAGATAGGCATTCTAATGTATTTCGACCTCTCTATAACGGACTCCTTCTATTACGGACACGGACACTAATATTTAATCCAACAATTTCATAACGGACAAAAATACATACATACATACTACGCAACAGCGTCGATAAGGAACAATCAAAAAGATTATTATATGTGAATGAATTAATTATTCATCATGAGTTGGAAATGCCCAAATCGAAGTTCAAAAAACAAACATCAATAGAATCAATTTTTTAAAAATAATTAATAAATGTATACAAATATACTAGTATATACATATAATACATTTATAATGTGTCATTGTATGTATATAATATAAAATTAATAATTGTAATTGTAATAAATAATTAAAATTAAATTCATAATGTAGAATGTATGTGTAATGTGTATAATACATATATGTATAATTTTAATAGAGATTATACCTAATATGTACATATTATAAAATATAAAACAATACAAATGTACGTAAAAATTTTAATTTTTAAAACATTGAAACTCTACAACGGACACCTGTCTATAACGGACAATTATTTTAGTCCCGTAACTGTCCGTTATATACAGATTTCACTGTAGTTCAAATCCGTCAAAACTTCAAAGTCAATTTGGTACAATATTTGACATAATACAATTGTTAATTTGTATGTATAAAGACATAAAGTAACACTGTATTACAAGTTATTGTATTATCTGACCTAACATGGCTTAAAATTGGTCAATATTCAAATTGTTTTCCGTTTTGTTTCAATTGAAATATATAATAAAAAGTAGAAACACATTTACGATAGTTAATTTTATGATTTTCCACTTCTTAACTCTGTACATATTTTTTATGTAAGCACAAAAAATAGGGAAATTATTTAACTAAAGCTTAAAAGACAGTGTAAATCTCAAATCGTTAATAATTTAGATTGGTATTCGACTTTAATCGTTTATAAATAAAAAATTAGTTATGAATTAAAAAAGAAAATCGTAAAACTAATTATTTAAATTGTGTTCATATAAATGGGTATTTGATTTTTTTTATTTAATTTATTAGTAAAAATATTTGTATACTATATTTACTAGTAATATATAATCTGTACCAATTTTAAACCATTTAAATAAACAAAAAAATATTTAATTTTTGTTGACCAAACTAAATGTATGTATTAACTATACTTTATATAGCAACGTATGATGGTTGAAATATAAGATATAAATAACCAGTGCATCTCAATGAATCCATTGGTATATTTTTTATTGAAAATGGTCCAGTAGTTTTGCAATTTATAGGGGACAAAAGTTCAAATTAATTTGTATATATTGAGCATTGGCATAATATTTGTTATTTTGTTATAATCGTAATAATTCAGTAAACTATTGCATCAAAAAACTATTAATTTCAATTCAATATTTTAAGAAAATATAACTATCAATTAATTTTTCCAGGAAAATGTTGATCACTTCTAACATATAAAGCTATCACATGAAGTCATTGAATTGCAAAAATGGTGAATTCTATTTCATAATAATATCCAATACAAATTTAATCTCACTAATAATAAAATGATGCATAATATAATAATTTAATGTCACGGAGCGAATAAAAAATAACAATACATTGAGTGACAATACGTTTATAACAAATGTGATGTAAATTGACAAGATGATCGAGTTCACAACTGCAATTTCCAAATTGCTATTTTTACTAGTCAAGGTCTTTTAAAATATTCATCAATCTATTTACACAAGCACGCTGAAAGACATTTTCCATTTCGAAATTAAAAAAATCGGTATATTCTCTCAGTAGGTGTTGATTGTCAAATGTATCTCAACCTCATCATCGGGTTAAGGTCATAATAATAGATGTGTTCAATTTAAATTCAATGAAAAGTCATTGTACCTATAATATGGAAACCAATTTTTCTTATCCTGAGTGAAAGAGATATTTTACCAACGTCTATTTCAGGGAGTACCTATAATTCTGTACATTATAGTAGAATGTTTAAAGTTCTAAAACGTTTTGAATTAAATCACAAAAACTAAATTCGTTATTATTTATTAGTTTTATTTTATATTCGAATATGTAGTTTTATTAAAATTTGAACTTAAAATATTTACCACTGATTATATAAAGTAGGTAAAAACTTATATTAAAGTTGATTAACTCACTATTTTTAACAATATTTTTTATTTAATTCATTTTTAAATTTCCTTTATTCAAAAATGTGTTAATAACTATTAATTAGAGTTGGGTGTTTATACTTAATATATATTTTGTACTTACTCAAGTGCTTGTCTTCCATTAAAGTAAAAAAATGTACCTCTACATAGTTTTTAAAAAAAATGTATTAAAAAAGAACATTTTAACTCAAAACCAGTTTTTGAAAAAATCGATTTTGCTTTTTTAGTCCAACTCAATGATTGTATGTACTTAAAATCGTCACCAAGGTTTTTACAAACACTTTCTGTAGTGATAAAAATTTCAAAATATTTTGAATGTTTTTTAGCTACTTATTTATAGATATTTGAAATTTTTCATTTTTTTTTTTTTTGTTTCTTTAAATGTCGATAAAATTGTTTGCCCAGTCAAAAGATATGAATTTTATACAAAGTTCCTCATACATTTTGTAGACACCGTTTAAAAAACCAAACGACAGTTGATCAGCGACATGATTCAGCCGAAAAAAAAAATACCTGTGCCAAAAATGTCCAAATAAAAAAATGTCAGGTTAAAAGAAACACAAAATATAAAATACAAATATATAGAAATTATAATTATAATTTTAACTATTGTTTAAGGCTCAATATTTAGAAATAAATATTATGTGCTATATAGTATATATCTTTTAAATATGTATTGATATATTTTTGTTTCATACTAACATTAATTACACATTTTTAAGGAAAAACGGAATGTTCACGTCAGAGGCGGCATAGTGACATGTGGAAGGTTAGGTCAGGTTATGTTTCACAAGATAAGTTTATTGTGTGCATACTGCACATATCAATCACATACTACAAAATAGTAATTTACTACGCTAAGGTATTACAACCACATAGGCGCGTACTCTTTTTATTGTCTATATTGCAATGAGCTCATAAAAAATTGACTTTTTACATTCCGTTTCTAAGTATAACGGTATGACAGTATGACATAATGAATTGGCTATACGCAACAGCCCTGCGGTATGTACATAATATTATAATATTAACACAATTTTATACTGTCCACTCCAAATCCATACTTAACCCAGCATGTCAGGGCCGTAGTCAGAACGGTGGTTTATGAGAGAGTGGGCCTGAGGCGCAAATTCCAAGACTTAATATAGGGGTAGTACAAAATAAATATAATTACCAACTCACTATGTACTTTTATACAACTCAAGTGTAAGTATTATATTTTAATGTTTGTAGCTAAAATGTAAAAGTTAAATAAAAATGTGTAGACTATGTTTCATTACGTTTAGTACCTACATATATATATATGCATGAAATCTACTGTCTTTGTAACAGCTAATCTCAGAAACTACTCATCCGATTAATTTGATTTTTTTCTTAAATGATAGAGCATATAACGGAGAAGGTTTTAAGTCTATTTCAATCCCTATAGGTAGCAAAAGTATTTATGAAACATGCATTTTTTCAGTTCACAATAAAACAATATTATTTTTGTTTATGTAAATAGGTTTGCAATTGGTTAAATATTTCATTACTAGGGAACGGATTTATAAGTAATAAAAATACAAAAATATGTGTATATATAAATGGAAGTATAATTTATGAAATATGTGCTAAAAACATCCAAATATGAGGGGGAAAAAATAAATTTAAAAAAAAAATACAATAATAATTATTAAATTTTCAAAATGATTTGTTGCATTGAATTATTACAATTTCTTTTAAATTATTGAATGTTAAATAAATGTCACTTATTAGGTGTCAAAATATTTTTAAAACAGCTAAATGATCTTTCCACATCAACCGATGTATTGGAGCATATTTGAAGCGCATAATATCAGAAGGCGATAATTCCAAATTTTTACAAGGGTGTCTGCCACTCATTGTGTCAATGATTGTTTTAAAATCAATATAGCCTGGGTTTTTATTTTTGTAACAGCATGAATTATCTTTTTTACAACATCTCCTATTGGTCCACTTACGAGTTTTAATTTTTCAATCGCTGATTCAACAATTTGCATACTATAATCGCCTGTCATCGATTGTCAATCGTATATAAATGTATACTATATTAAGATATCTATTATATCTATATGACAATTATAAGATAGCGACTATAAGACTAAAGATAACTACTAAATATTTGCTCCAAGTGGATCGTCACAGTTTATAATGGCTGTTTTGGTGCACAGCAACATGGATTGAAAACGTATGAATAATGAAATGATAAAATATGTTTAAAAATATTCACAAATTAGTAAAATATGTAAAAATATGAAGTTATACCAAAATGCGTAAAAATATGTAAAACAAAAGTAGTTAGCATAATTTTAACAGGAATGATTTAAATCGTGAACATTTCTTATCAGATCTTAAATATATCTTGTTTCAATAAAAACAAAATAAATAATAATATTTTAATAAATATGCATTTACACATAAATCCGTTCCCTATTCGTTACCTACCATTATAATATTATAATTAGTAGAAATATGGCATACACATTTTCTTTTACAAACATATATTTTTTCAAAACAAATCTTTGGCAAAAGTCATTGGTCAAGTCACAACTTCGAATAGAACTGCTGGTATAGGTAATAGGTAGGTATAGGTATATATATATGAATATGAAATATTGAAATATACCCACATAGTTGATATATGTAATTATATAAATATTAAATAGGTACACTTCACAGACCCATTGTGTCAAACTTTCATATTTGTAGTATTGTGTGGAAACTCTATGATGTTGCATATTGCTACGATAATAAAATGTAAATAAAATAATAGCCATGAAAACTGTATTTTATTTTATTAAAAATGTTCAACATTTGGATTAAAAAAATTCCTATAAAGCTCATTTAGGTCGAACAATTGTCAACAAATATGATCCATTGATAGACTCAAAATTCTAAAAATGAAACCGAAAAAAATTCCAATTTTGGGGTATTAGCATTATTTGCTAGCTGAATACAAACATTCAGTGAACATTTCATGTACGGTCTTTCTTTTAGATTTACACCAAAACCAGAAAATTAATAAACTCATTTATGAACTTGTAATGAAATTACGTAAGTATGCAACGATTATTGTTATTGTAGAGCAAAACTATAATCACTAATCAGACCGCAAAAATCTATTTTGTAAGGTATATTTTCATACAACTTGAATTTATAGGACCTGGCCCCAAATCCTATAAATGACATGCGTGGTGTATAATACATTTTATGACACACTTACACGTTACTAGTGGAACAGCGGTACAACAGACTGTTACCGTCATAGACTCCACCCATCGATCTCGCTGTAGTTATTGTCCTACCCCCGCCACTGCTGCGGTAATGATGTGAGTCCAGGCCTCCGAGGCCCACGCCGCCACCGCCTCCGCCGAACAAGGCTGCCGCCTGCCTGCCGGCACCACCGATGCGACGGTCTACGGCCGACGGGTAACCAATGCCCGTGTCGTCGTGATACGACCATGACGACGACGATGACCACGGCTTCCTGCCTCCGCCACCGCCGTATAAGCTCATCGCGGCCGTGTTGTTCTGCAATCATAATATGTATTTTTATAGTTACAACACCGACGGGTCAGTCGTAATGCGGAGTCTTGCGTGTGGCACGCGACGCTGTTGCAGTCTTGTAAAGTACTCAAGTATTCAAATATTTAAGTAGGTAGTAGTATACTTTTGAAAAAGGTAGATACTTTAAAGTGTTTTATATATTTTATCATAGTTGTAGGCATCTGTATATGAAAATCAAATATTTTTCTTTTTAGTATATCTTAGTACTTTCTATATTTTCATTTTAATCATTTAAAATAAAAAAATTGAGGAATGGAAGTGTGAATTTCTAAAAATTAACTCGGGCCTAATACAAATACATTGGTCTTGGCCACAATATCACTTCGTAGAAAAATAATTTATGAAAGTTGAATTTATTTAGCATCCGCATGAAATATTGATAACGAAATAGAATGAATTTGTCAATTTATAATCAATACATAGATATTAATAATGTATAATTTAGTTTAAAAGTTAGAGGAAAAAAAAACTTAAAATAGGTGGTGTCACTAATGGGTTGCTTCTTCCTTCAAAAATTCAAATGTAAATATTCTTTGTCGCATTTACTTATTATTCCGTGTAAGAATAGATAATACATTTCTTATAAAAAAAAATTTTATTTTGAGTTAAGTACGAAGTACCAACGGCAGATGTGTACCTATAATATACGTATGTTAGTAATTATATATACAAATACACATTATGCCTAAAGTCTAAAGTTTAGGCAATATATGACTTAGACTTTAAATGAGTATTCATTTATTATTTATTTTCAGAGATTTAATTTAATCAAATATAATTTACAATCATACGTCATATTCTGGTATGAACTGCAAATCATGACAAAATCACACTTTAAAACAAAGGTCTCTTGCCATGGCCTGAGTGCCTGACCTAAATTTAGTGATTAATGCCAGAGAATATGATTTTACATAGTTATAGCAAGTCTAGTGTCCTGTTCAATATCATCACTCTTACAGTCAACTATTAATGTACAAGAAATATGATAATTTTACACATAATATGATTATTTGAAAAAGTTACCATATTTTTTTTAAAACAATTATTTCTGGATCACTGCGTAGTTCTTACGATAAACTTACGATGTTACTCGTATAGTCGTATACATTATAATAATTAATAATACCAAGACTTTCTCAAAATCAACCACCGGAAGGATGAATATAATTTGTAAAATATTACATTATACAACCTTACAAACTAGGTATAGTGTTATTAACATATAAATTACTTTTTTATGTATAGACTCCGTTCAATTTTATGCACTTTTTGTAACGAGATACAAGTTTTTTAGTATTTTTTTGTCTATGGGTTATCTCTATACCCAACCAACAATTTAAACAACTTGGACGAAGAAAACAGATAAGTAATATTTGATAGTTACACCAAAATATGTATCATGATGTATGTAAAATGTTCTATCAAATTTATTGTATTCAATGTCAATATTGTGTATCAAAACATAGTAGTAAAAAAAATAGATATAATCGATTTATAAAGTAAAAAATTGTACGTAAAATATTTGAAAGTTATAGATTAAGCTTTAAATACTTTTCTAACAGAATATTTGCAAATGCGTTCGCACTGAGAGGAGAAGAAGGGCTTATACGTAATAATATGGCAATTCTCCTCAACTCCTCTCTGGGTTTTTGATAATTGTTCGTAATTTTATAGCATACATAACATGGAATGTCTTGTACAGTTGTACCTTATATAATATTTTTGGAATGAGAGTGTCAACAATGATGTACTTATAGTATGGTATATTAGAATAGGTAGTGATACTTAAGGTAGCTACATCAAAATTCAGGTGCGGATTAAGGGGAGCTAAAAGAACAAGTTTTTTTTACAAGACTGCGACTGTCGTTGTCATCGTCGACCAGCACTAAGAAAATGTATATCGCGGAAAGCTTACCAGTGAATTGGCGGCGGCCGTCGCCGCTGGACTCCTCTGCAGCAGTCCGTGTTGTTGCAGTCGTTGGGTTGTCGTCTGCCGGTGGTGCGACTGCGGTGTCGCCGCCGTGGTGGCTGACAACAAATGCCGCAGGTCGGGAGGCAGACAAGCGGCCAGTTCGTCGCCGCCGTCCGATCCGTATTTCCGCGTCAAACCTCCGTATTGCCTGGCCATCGAAGGCGTCTGTTCCCCGGTGCTGCTCACCAGGCTCGAACCTAAAAACGCAACAATCGATGAAAACACACGCGTGTAATGATGAGTAGGTATACGCAAGTACATTTATAATAAAATAATATTATTTTATGATGACGGTAATAGTTCCGGATAAACCGACGGTGAAAACCTAACCGGTACCTTTGAAATAATATAGCTCCGATAAAACGATAGATATCGAAGTGGACACAACAGCAATATGGTACAAAAGTACTAGCCAGAACCTTGCTTGAGATTGACTGATAGTATGTAATATAAGAGAAGCTTATAACTATATTATAGGTAGAAGCGTAATTGGCTAAAATAACTAAGGGGGAGGAGGAAATAATAACCTGAATATTGGTTGTTTTTATACAAGTCTTAGAACTCGTTATATGGCTTAGAAACAAATTGTATCTATGTATCGTTAAATAATATTCAATTGATAAATAGTTCATACAAAAAGTGCGAGAAAACCTCGTTAAAAAAAAAATAAAGATGTTGATAATTCCATGTGGGCATTCATAATTTTATGAAATAATATTATAGGGTTATTTTTGACACCCAGATAATACGACAACATTTTTAATATGCCAATATTATAATATTATACAGCAGGAGAAATTTGAGACACTAGCTTGGTACTTAATTGCAATTATTTAAGGACAATAATATTTGTATCTTATAAAATAATATGTATTTTAAATATACTACATTCATTCTTTATTTTAGAAAATTGGGGAGGGGAGAATGATACCTACAACAATTTTAGGGACCAAGTGCAGCCATCCCCAAAATTACTTCACTGACTATAGAATCCTTCATACAATTGGTATGCTGATACCGTGGGTAAATTGCATTTTTGACTTTTGCAGCAACCTTATCAATATACAAATATTACAAATACAATATGGTTACAATTGTGAAGCAGCTCACCACTGCTAAGTTGGAGGGGGGAGGGACATAACACTCACAAAATAAGTCAATAACCATGTTCGTGCTGTGAATAAATTATTTATAACTATAAAGATTTATTTTACATTGTTTATATCGTTTTTAATTTTAAAAAAAGGAACGTCCTTAATAATTAATAGAGTTTTTTTAAAGAGGCCAGATAATTGGGTTGTGCATCTGAGTGCCCAAAGTTCAATAACTGCTACAGAAGTATACGAATGTAATTCCGACAGTACACCATACCATTATAATATGATAATATTCTAATGGAGTTGACGACGACAGCAACAGCCACAACTACTGTAACAACGGAACAACAAAGGCAATATCATGTCATACGCACTGCACAAACAAATCGTTGCTTACAAATCCATCTCTGCACCCTCTTACTTTTTGAACATGAGTCTTGGCATTGACGTCGTACAATTATTTCGGCAAGGCCACTTAACCATTCTCTTATCAGATAAGCATTGCCTGGTGATTATAAAAAAAATAGTTTTCGGAACACGCGAAGCAGAGACACAATGTCGCCGTATAAACCATACAGCGAGAGGTATAGTTATACGTATAGTAAACCGTTGTACCTACGTCCACTGATTATGCTACGTCCTACAGTTATTATTTCACCAATTTAAAGTCGATTAAGCCAAATACTGTAGTTGTATCCCTTAAAAAAAATTAATTTTATTCGGCACGCAGATATAAATTGTTCATTTTGTATGATAATACGACCATAAATATCAGTACCCTCACGTGTAGCAGCACCAAATTATAAATGTTGCTTTCCTCAAAATAAAGCCACCGTCGTAAATGTTTGTAAGGAGGTAGTGGTAGTGGTGGAGGCAAGGCCATTATTAGGAATTTGGAGCCCGGGGATAATTTGTTGATGGAGCCCCTTAAATTAAATATTTATAAGGTGTATGGGGGAGGCAACTTCCACTTCGTCCCTCTTTGAAGACGTCCCTGTGTGGCTATGCTGCTGATTACATAGGTGATAATGGTTTCGTAAAAAATGTTAATAATTGTTCATTAACCTACACCAGTCTTTCGGAATTGTTTAAACACAAATCCTATGAGTTTAAATGAAAAAAAAAATGGTCAAACAATCTTGAATACACTCTAAAAAACATAGTACCTAAAACAAAACAAATATATAATTTTCATATTTTTAAAGATAATTTGGAAGTAATGTTTGTCTATTCGATTAGGTCTTGAGTACGAGTGTTGTTCATAAAAATTACTGTGGCAATATGATGAATGCTCATAGCTAACAATTAATCGTTTGTTGTCAATCGTTATGCTAAACCTGTACTTTCGAAATACTTTATTTCATCCCCACACTATTACGTAGTTAGTTTAATTTATAAAATTGTGTACGACCCTTAAATATTGCCTGAAAAGGAAATTTCATCTTACAGGTGCTATGGTAACCGTTGCCTCAGCACCCGATTCCAAGGTGCATTTCCCTGGCACCCCCACCTCGGAATTTTGAAACCGAAGTAGGAGCATTTTTTTGTGCTACAGATTTTCCTTACGTGCACACGCGATAATATGGAGATAATAACAAGATTAAAACGGGATGAGAGGCGTCCCGTTCGGAATTTGGCGGGACAAGCTGACAAAAACGGAACAATTTCCTTTTAAACCGGACGTAGCTGGCGGTGACCCTAGCTCGTAGAGGGTCACGACGGCGGACGACGGTGGCGTTTCCTGTGCTGCTACGTACCATACAATCCATAACTGGCCGGGGGCCCGCCGTGCCGATGGTTCTGGTTCTGCAGCTGGTGCAGCTTCGCGGCGGCCGCGGAGTAGTGCGGCGGCGGCGCGGACCTGTCGGTGTAATGCATCATCGTGGTCGCCGCGATGCCAACCACCGTGGGCGACGGTCACGCGCCGGCCGCTCAACCGCGACGAGGCCTCGGGCCGCGACGACCACCGTAACAATGGCACCGCGAGGTCGTCGGCACGGCCACTCGGCCAGCCTGGCGCACCAGATGAACGCCACAGCGACTGTGAGCCTTGCGTGACGCCGGTCCGCCGGCGGCGGTAAGGCCGCCGCCCACTACGGCCACGGGCATGTGGTATCGATATATACGCTATGCGGCTGCGGTGGCTGTGTCGGTGGCGGAAAAACACACACTCTCGGTGCGACGTGAAACGTTTCAAGGTACACGTCTCGTACGAGTGACCGTGCGATAAACGCCGTAATTGGCAACAACAACAACAACAACAACAACAGAAAAAGATTATGCGACGATTAGACGACGGCGAGCACGACGGGGCAGCGGCAGCGGACACGCGAACGCGGCGCGGTCTTGCAGCGACGGAAGCAGCGGCACTATAGTCACGGCGCGGCGGCGGTCACTAGTTCACACGAACGAACGCGATGCGCGCGGCTAACGATTTTGTTATTCGCAAATATCCCGCGGGGCGGTTATAATATTATATTATTATATATACGCGCTCTCGTACGTAGGTATGTATGTATATAGGTGACTGACGCTTGCGCTTGCGTGCCTATAGCATACGCCGTGCCGCCCGCACGTAATAACACGCACAACCACCCACCGACCCACAGACCCACAGAGCCACACACCCGCACACACTCGGCAGCGCGCACGCACGCCACCCGTTTATCGCTATCCGTCGTATAGCGTATTATGTGTGTGTGTGTGTGTGTGTGTGTGTGTGTATTTCACACACATAATAATATATCGCACGATATTGTGTACAATAATAATAATATATAATAATAATAATAATAATAGTATGAATAGCGCCTTATCTCTCCGGTCGTGGTCCGCGGCGATAGCTTTGCGACGGAGGCGGCGGCGATGACGACGACGACAGTGATGATACCGCTACCGCTCGCGCGCTTCCCGCCGCCGATGATCAATACCACCGTCACCGCCGCGGGACCTTTTGACCCGTCGCCTCGATGCCGCCGCCGCCGCGTCTTCGTCGTTCGTCGCAGTTTGACCTCCACGGTCACGCCGCCGCCGCCCGCGTACACGTGCAGCGGCGTGTACACCGCGACCGCGCGAGTTGTTGTAAATCTTTTTCGTCGGCGCGTTTACGCACACGCTATACTATACCTCGTGGCACGCACCACGCACACATATACTGGGTGAT
This sequence comes from Myzus persicae, assembly GCF_001856785.1. NCBI lineage: Eukaryota > Metazoa > Arthropoda > Insecta > Hemiptera > Aphididae > Myzus > Myzus persicae. The sequence goes on along the minus strand of NW_019101991.1, from coordinate 1,116,345 downwards.
GCGTTTAATACGCAACACATTGGTATTTTCAAAAACTGTTTTGATAAATTGTAATGATAATTCCAAAGCACAATACTTTCTGGAGTCATCTACTTCGATTAGAGGTGGGTCAAACTGTTCAAAGTTAGAGAAATTGTACCTAACTTTAAATGTCACACCTAGTTTAAAAATAAAAAACTTATACGAACCAAACTCGAACAAAAGTTTGAATTTCCATAAGTAATCCAAAATCCAAACAGAAATGTACGATCCCCAAAAATAAATTCGAACACGCTAAAGGTTTCGCAAAAAAAAAATTTCATATTGAAACGTTGTAATTGACATTCGCAATTTTCATATTCATTAATTGTTGGTTTCACATAAAACTAAAAACCCTCAACTTGGATTCAGTTTGATACTAAACAAAATGTTTTTTATGTGTTCGTGTTTCGGTTCAACGTAATACGAATACGACGTTCAGTTTGAGACCATATTTGGGAGTTCGACTCACTTCTATTTGATATATTATAAAAATCGAGTTTCAAACAAACAAGCAAAATGTTGGTACATTATTATACTCGTTTATACTTAGATATTTGAACTAATAACTACTTAACTATACTCGAAATTTTATTTAATTATCTAATAGATCAAAATATTCCGAATATAATATTTTGATATTAAAAAAGGAGTCAAAGGAGTAAAAAGTTTAAACATTTCAACGGAAAAAAAAAATAGTATGTACATGAAATCTTTCAAGAACGTTAGTGTTTTCCGAAACAACGAGTATATTACGTCAAATTGATCACCCCGTATAAATAATCTACCGATAGAAACCTACTTATTCTCCATCGCGTTACATAATACCCTATAGGTATATAATATAGTATATTGCCGTTATAGTCACGCGGCTCGCTTCAAATTGTTGGTATGGTAAGTGGGTATGGACGTATGGTGGTGGTGGTGGTGGAAATCGGGTGTAACTCGACGAGGGTATCGCCACCCCTAGCCTGGTACAGACTCCACGGCTGGCTTCTGTACAGTGTACGCATATAAAGTTAGGTAAGTATATGGTTGTTTTTCCCCAAACTCACAGCACCCCACACCGTCGCCGACGTCGCCAACGGCGATTTAATTAAAGTCAGCACAGGAAAATTATACCATTATCGTCGTGTATATAGTAGTATCATACTATACTTTATACAGACAATGATATTTAATTAAAAACATACACATATAAAATATATACATATTATATTATGTACGTACCGTGCTTGCGTTTAACGGATTATTATTCAATTTATACACACAATATTAAGTTGCTTATATCTTCTGTAGGTAACGAATATATGACAATTATATTTTTGAAAATTTGTTAATAGGTACAGAAAAATTCCCATTTATACCTTGCTTTATCTAAGAAATAATAAAGCAGTAATTGTAAGTGATAATATATCTGAAGACTTGTCGGTTCCCAATATTATGAATATTGATAACCTTGCTCTGACAACGATAATTTTACTCTCATTACATTTTACCTTTTTATTATTTTTCTATAATTTGATTAATCATTACATAATGGATTCAAAATGTTTGTTAAATATACAATTTCTTAACGAATCTCTAAATAATATTATAACTGCCTCAAATCGATAAAACATCTACATTTTTAAATCAGCACAACTATTATTGTGCTAAACAAAAACGTCTAAAAATTTTATGAACTTTTCAAGTTCAATTTTTTTTTGTATGTCCACATGAGAAACGTTATTATAACAACACAGATCTATAGAATTTCACAATTTATTCTTAGCTGACTTAGTAACATAACACCTCCATTAAAAATAGATGTTCTAGCTGTTCAGTTAATTAGATATATTTTATACTTTATACATAAGCGTTTTATTGTTAAAGATTTTAATTTTGTAATGTTAAACATAATAGTATAAAAAAATTATTAAATATAATAAATAATAATATCACATTATCACAAACATAATTTCATATTCGTATACCTATATTGCACTTTTATTTTATTAATTGTGGTATTATACTAATTAATGTATTATATTTTAGCTATAACTCAAGTTATATCTTGTGACATATTTTGAAAATTAGATTTTCATTTCTGTGATGATTGTATTATTATTTTATTGCAGGGTAATACAATACATACATTTTGAGATATCAGCAAGAAGTCTCGTTTTTGGGTGTAAAAATCTACAAGTTTTTGGTAGTATAGAGCTTCGACAAAGAATTTAATATCAAGTCAGCACACCATAATATAATAAATAATAATATGTTGTATTATAAGTTTAGTATGTTTAAATTTAATGAAACATTAGATTTATTTACGCTATACTATACACGTCATAATGTATCTAAGATTTAAAAAATAAAATGACACGTATTATAGCCTATAGGATACTTTGACACGTCTAAAATATCTCATATAAATTATAATAAAAATAACTCTTCAAAATTTATTTATTTTGGTTGACAATTGTTAGGTCAATCAATAAGCTCAAATTTAAATTTAATATAAATGGCTCTATTTTAATTGACTAAATAATTATCTCTAACTTAATTAGTTTAGGGAGGATAGGATCTAAAAACAAAAACCAGAAAAAGTTATTCTGCTTAATGATAATTTTATTATTTAAATACCAATTTAAAAAAAATAAACCATTTAGTAGTTAATCGGGCTTTAATTTACATTGTTACTAAATTTGAAAATGTCACTTATTTTTTTGTAATAAAACTGATTTGAACAGTACCTATTGTTTAAATATTTTTGACAGAGCAAATGTGCTGATGTAGTTATATTATATATTTATATCCTTTCAAAACTTTTAAATTTATATTAGAAGTAAATTTCTTCTTATATCGTTTCTTTTATGTTACTTTTAGTATTATAGGACAATTAATATTATTTATTTATAAATGTTGTTTACTTTATATTAATTTCAACATGGAAATTGTTAATAAAGTATCCTCACCGAATGCATATGATATAACACGCTATTACAATAAATACATCAATACATCAAATATCAACATATTGTGCTAAACATTATATCGACGCTTATCTCTCTTAATTTATATTGGCACAATACAATGTGCCACACTTCCATGATTTATTTATACCTGAAAAATAATTATTATCATAACACCGCATAATTTAAAAAAACAGTTCCATTGATTAAAACAAAAACTGCAATCGTCCAATAATTAGTATACTTAATATATTTACACGCTAATAAGCGAACATTATTTTTCCATTTTTTTGGGGACTGTGTATACATTTATTTTTTTCATGGGTACTTTGGTTCTCAAACAACACAATAGTTCAATACTACCTATATGGATATATTGTAGGTATACGACACGTACCTTGCAAAAGACCCAGCGCTGATTCTGGTCGTACTGTGGATGTCGGACCGCCATCTTTCTGAGGTCGATACTTCAGTAAATTGGTTTCACTCATACTGCCGGGTCGATTAGTAGCAAACTTATTGCCACTGTAACCATAGACCGAATTCAAAGCGTCCACGTTGGCGACATTCCGCGATGAAGAGAATGGCCTGTGTGCAAAAATTAGATATAATGGATTATTAGATGTATCTAATAGTTTATAGTATGAGTATCTAGCAGGTTGACAGTTAATTAAAAATACATCGCACGACGAATTGTTGTGTCCATTTATTCCGTATGCCATGATTCGTACATATTAAATAAGTAATAATATCTATGGGCTATAGAAAATGTCTTGCATAGAACCAAAAGTCCAAAAACAATGTGGCTTTACGCTAAAAGAAATTTTTAATTCCAGTACAACAGTATTCAAGGGGGATCTTGTATCGAAAGTTGAAAAAAATTTATGTAAAACTTGAATTTTTTATAAATGTTAAATTGCAAAATAATTTAAGACATTTCGAAATTTCGACTATTTTTGTCAACAAATGAACTTCAAAGTTTCAAGAGCTTCAAAAATTGGGACAAATATATTTTTCTATACTTTAAAATTTTTTTTATGGCTGTTTAGATAAGTTAGAAAGGACTGGCCTATAAATTAAAACAGCTTTTTGACTTGGAAAAAAGCGTATGAATATAAATCGAAAAAAAACTAATAAAAGTCAAAAACGTCAAGTTTATAAATAACTTAGAAAGAGCCCAAATATTTTTAAATTTATATCATGTCTAGAAAATATAAGTATAAATATTTGATCAACATGTCAAAGTAGGTACCTACGGTTGTTTATATTGGAATTACAACAGAATAACAAAATAACTGGCGTTGTTTAAATATTTTATTTATTTATTAGAATGAACGTCAAACGGCTTTTGGAACAATATAAACGAAATATTAAAGTTTAAAAATCTTATGATAAACAAAAGTAAGATATAAGAAAATAAATTGTAATTCATATACCTAACTAATTTCACAATTACTTTGGAATATTAAATATAACTAAAAATATAATGTGAGGTATTGAAGCTGGCCAGATTACGAAAAAATTAAACATTTAAATTGGCTATCGACATCATTCTGATCTTAGAAGAATTATTAAAAAAATTAGTTTGGTTAACTGGTAAGTAAAATAATCCCTTAAACCTGGTGCTACAAGGAACTTAAATATCGAGTAATTTTAAAAAACCGGGTGCATCAATATTTCCTTTAATAAACCCATTAATAAAACGACAACATACAAATTTGTATTTAGTATTATTCTAATAGATTAAATATGACCATATTGACATATTCTATATTTACTTTGTATTTATTTTCAGTAGAACAGAAGAAAATAAATAAATGAAATTCAAAAAACAAAAGTACCCATGTATACTTTAGGGTATAATATAATACTAACGTCAAACAATGTTGAAACATTTAACTTTTTAAAAATTATTTCTTATATACCTAAATGTAGAATGTAAAAGAATTTAATGTTTATATTATGTTTTAATTCGAACGGCATGGCATATGAAGCTGATATAAACGTTATAAAATATATTTTTACATTCATTGCCAGGTTCCCAACAACTGCATTTTAATTGTTTATTTTAATTTAGTACGTATGCAATATTATATAAGAATATGAATTAGTTGGTTAACTTTAAATTTGTCTTCTTGAGAAAGCTCTATTTAATTAACATTTTTGAAATGTTTGAATGTTTGTTGTCTACCTATGTTAAAACGAATTAAAAGTGAAAACATGTAACAGTTAATCAAGGGACAGTTGTAAGATTAAAGTGCAAACATATGGCAACATGATCTCAATCTAAAAGGTGTTAGATATTTATGTTACAATAGTTTGAAGTCAAATGATATCATAATTTTATTTCCTACTAATAATTCAAGTAATAAATCCCAATAAGTCACCTTTCCAGTTTAATGTGATATAACACATTCATATTTATTGGAATTTAAATGAATCATTTTTATTTATTAACAAGTTAAAAATAAACTGCTATGACGTTATGTATTATTTATAATTTTGTTATTAACGTTTAGTTGATAAATGTTTATTGTTGTATTTGTTGTGACAAAAGTGTAATTTAAATAATACAATTTAAGTACCTAATTTAAGAACACATTTGTTACATTTGTCCCTTTAACCTGTACTTGGTATGTTCAATATTGTAATATTTTTCTTTTAAATTCACATTTGCTTAACAACATATAAAAATTGTATCACTTTATATCATACAAAGTGCATAGATAAATTTAATATGGTAGGTGCTTATCTGTTTAAAAATGCAACCAAACAAGAAAATGTTTTATCCTAATGGAATAAAGAATTGTATAAACATTGTTACGGTCGTCAAGAGTCTCTAAGTTCAATAATTTATGATTTAAAAAATCGAAGAGGAGGATGAGTAACATAATCTATGAAGTACTACTTCAATTAAAAATGTGTGACTTACGCTGACACTCAAAACAAGCGCAATACTACATGCCACACGTTAGGCATTTCGACAGTACCTACTATAGCACTACGCACTAGTGCGAGGAAACTCCTATCGGTAGACAAATGTTAACTCAATACTTGCATAGCGATAGCAGGTACTACGCATAGAACCTCTTAATGGATTGTGAGAAAATTGTGGCAAGTATATCTCATAGTTATCTCACTATCTCAGTACTGGTAAACTACAAGTTGAATACGACATACAAGTAGGTTACTACTTGTTCCTACAACATTAGCTCAATCTGGCACATTCTACGGAATCCGAATTAACTACGAACAAGGGTTAATCCGTATCCTTCAGTTTAAACATTTATAAATTACCAGAGCAGACAAATAAAAGTTTTGACCCTGTTTTATTGTTAATGTAATAAATTGAATAATTAATCATTGCATTGAATCATATACATTTTGAAATGTTACTGCATTATATGCATTTAAAGCAGATATTATACTTGTAGATTTATTTTAGAAATACTTTTGTAGTTTTGTGTAAGAGACTAAACAAATATTTAACTATACAAATTAAAGTAAATAGATTTAAAAGTAAGTACCTAAACTTATATTTCATTATATTTTTACCAGCAACACAATTTAAGCAGGAAATTTAAATACACATAAAGAAAAAATTGTACTCAAATCATTTTCTTGATGGTTTAGTTGAATAGGTAGTACACTACATCATTAAAATGTTAACAAATAACATGAAATGAGTTTAAAAATTGCATTATCTATTTTTTTTTTAAAACTCAACTACTTATTATAATTATTATATTAAAGTAATAAAAAGAGTAAATAATTTGAGTAAAGGTTCTTATACATCATCTTCTTTATTTTCTTTATCTTTCCTATCCATGAAAAAATCGAATTATTTTTTTTACACTTTATATGAGTGCCCTGTATTACCTCATGTTTTAAATGTTTTTTTAAAAGCAGTTCAAATATTTATTTTTATTTAATTTATTTAATTAATTTTTTTTTTTGAACTTTAATTTTGAAATAAAAGTAAATACCTATAAACTATCTGTACATATTTTGTACAATTAGGTTAAATTACATGAAGGCCGAAGGATAACAGAAATGCTTGATATGACAAGCCGCATACTGACGACATTCTTGGAATACATAATTTAATTTTATTCATAAGTTTTTAACTAAAGTAACTGTTAATATATAATATACTTATGTTTGTTTTAAAGTATTTATTAGCTATATAAAAATGCAATTATAATATAATTAAAACTTTTATAATGCTATTTTATTTCTGTTTTTTCAGTTATCTCTATAAAGTACGTTTTGCAATAAAACGCATATTATATACCTACCTAATAATTTTCATAACATCCACCTTATATTCATCACAATTCACAACTAACAAATGACAATGATTCTTTAACGTGTGCTTTTAGCTTGGTTTATTCTACCATTTGAAATTTAAAAAAAAAATACAAAATTACATTTTTTTTTCAAAACTTTACAGACAAGACATTTTATCTGCTTGATGCAATAGCAATTGAAGTTCAGAACGGATATGATTTTAAGGCAATTATAAATCGTTGATATGTAGGTACTTACATAGCAATATTTGAATTTAATAGGAAGACATATTCAAACGGATAAATTATGGTACCTATATAATATTATAACCTGAAGATCGTTTATACTACCATAATCATACAGTATGATTCACCAAGCATGCTCACCTCCATTTTTTCCCTCTAATAATGAATTTATATAAATTCAAATTTTTGAATTTTAAAAAATACTCGATCACCATATTTTAAAATTCTTGAGATTTTTAGAACATTTAACGAATACCCTGTGGTGATACAAGTTTCTTTTTTCAAAATGAGAACCATCACATCCCTTTTTTACTGAACATTATTAAAAGGATAATTTTTTTGAAAATGTTGATGAAAGCACCTAATTCAAAATATGAAGTAGTTTATCCCAGCTATTAAAATGCTTATAGTAAGGATTATAGTCCTTAAAATTAGTCTTACAAAAATATAAAATATATGTTAGATTCGAATTAATAGATATATTAATATTAAGTACCAAATTTTTCAAACCACCATAGGCCCCATTTCTTCCAAGAATTGTTCTTCCTTATTCTTAGTGCACAAAGTAAAGTAACTTAAATAGTACTCGTTCGAATTTTGATTTTAATGCGTCAACATTTTCAATAAAATGATCAGGTAAATAATTTACAGTAGAAAACTCAGGTTCTCATTTACAACACAGAAGTCGTTATCTCCGCGGGACACCCTTCAACTAGATGAATAAATATCTGAAGAATTTAAAAATATGGTTGTAAATACATTTGAAAACTCTTAATATCAGATTTTGAATAACTGCTTTATAAAATAAGAAAAAAGTGGGTGATCATGCTCGGTTAATCGCCCTGTATTATTTTACATTATATAGTTAGGTAGAAAACCTTTTCTCACAATGCAGTCGAAACAGATATAATTGGTGACACATTATAGACAGTTAAGATCGTTCGACTATTAGAGGTTGCCCGCTGCACGACGACACCGGGAACTTACTTAAACTTATCCATCATGGCCCGCATCATGCGCTCGCGGCGCTTAGCGTTTGCTGCCGCTGGCCACTGTACGCCAGCTATCTCCAGGTCAGGTGGCGGTAAGTCGGGCAACCGACGTCGACCGTCCCGACCGTTGCTACCCCGCAAAGAAGACGAGCGCATCGAGTCTGGTTCGCTGAGGGTGTCCGACGGCGAGGCCGTCAAATCTCTGAGACCAAGCCCGCCGCCACTGATCAGTAGGGCGCCCCTGGGAGTGCTGACCGGCGTGTTTTGTTGCGGCGGTGTAGCTAATAGAACACACAAATATTGTGTCAATTATTAAGTACACAAAACATGAGTACCTAATGTTATATCTATAAATTATACGGTTATAAAGTGTTCTAAAGGATATTAAATTCATTAAAAACCGATTTGTTGTTACGGATCTCTTAATTTGCCAAAAGAATAAATAAAGCTTGAAAATAAAGCTTGTATAGATGGTAAAGTTATTTTTTCTTTTGTTTTAGTTCCAGTCATTATTATTTTCAACATTTTTCGGTTATTTGATCGTTTATTTTACGAAACTCTCTTTTATCGTCTTATAAGTTATTAACGAAGACTCGTCTTTTATACTCACTTTTTAATTAAAGTTTAAGTTAAGTGGATTATAAGTGTATAATGTATATTGTTATTACTATTATTACAAACTTTGTTTAAAAAGTTTTAAATGTTTCAAACGAATAATATTATTAGTAGTACGTTCTCATTAAGTATGCATTATTTTATATAGTAGGTTATACGAGTATATGTATATTAGAGTAGTTAAAAACGACTTCGATTTAATTTCTTACATTTTATTAAGCTCTGATTTCCATAAATTCGTTGTATAAATTATAGATTTACACCATTATATGACTAAATCGGGAAGGTACCTAGTTAATTGATTAATTAATCACGTGTTCACCTATGTAGAATTGTAGACCTACAGCAGTATTTAAATGAATTTTATGAACATCACATTACCATTGATGGAAAGTCTTAGATTATTTTTTTTAGTTTTGAGGGATTTAGTGTTAACATTTTGTAACATTGAAGTTAACAGCTCAAATAATCGGTGCAACTTACCGTGCAAAGTCGATGTCTGTGACGAGGTTTGTTGCTGTCCGACTGTCTGATATTTAAGCGCCGCCGACGCGCCAGTCAAAGCTTTGACACCAGTCTGCTGCTGGTCCGCTGTGGCTGAAGACGAATTTAGTAGTACCGTTACTCTGGCCGTATTCGTTCCACTGACAGACGTTAAAGTACTGTTCTGCAGCTGCTGCTGTTGCTGCAACTGATTTTGTGGCTGTTGTTGTTGCTGTTGCAGTTGCTGTTGTTGCTGGTAGTTGTTGCCATTGATATAATGCTGTTGATGCTGCAGTGAAATAGCCGTCGGATCGTCACAACGCTATAACATCACAAATCACAAATTATTTTCTTGATCAATTTTAGTTAAATAATGTATACGTGAACTTGACGACTTAGTCTGCTGTTTCAACTGAAGCACCAATTATCATAATATTAATTTATTCATTATCAAGACTTTAGCATATTCTATTTTTTATAGAGGCACTGTAAAAAATATATTTCTATGATTATAATTAACTTAACTCGGTAAAATAAAGAACGCATAAATACATAAAATAATGGTTTTTGTCTGACACCATGGTTGAGTGAAAAACATGCTTAATAACAACTATTTAAAAAAAGACTTAACTTTGCATAATATTTATTTACACATACGAGAAATTTAAATAATGTATACCAATAGCGTTTTATTTAAGACTACTAAGCAATATTTTTACTATAAATTTAAATCTGAGTAAGTTTTTTTTTTAATGATTAGAATACATACATTTTTTTCTTATATAGACATAAATGATTATATAAGAGGGTGGCCTGTAATATTATCATCGACCCAGATAAATAATAGCGAATGTACTACTAATTGAGCCGGAAAAGTCCACGTACACCTACATACATTCACTTAACAAGTACTTACTTGACCCTGTTGTTGCTGCAGAGGTCTAAACGCTGTAGAACTAAGTTCCGCCGCCGTCCCATCGTATTTTATACCACCCGAAGTAATTGGTGCTCCGCTAAGTGTTAAAGCAGACACATTCTGACCAGAGTTGATGTCCACCCTATTTTGTTGCTGTTGATGTTGTACTTGTTGATCGATGCCGTATTGATGAAGATTATCGGTGACATTCGACGGCAACTGTTGTTGATCTTGATTCGGAAACCTCTGATATTGCTGTAGCTGACTAGACTGGTATTGTTGGTTCTGCTGTTGTTGATACTGCTGTTGTGGTTGTTGTTGCGATTGTTGTTGTTGTTGTGATTGATTGTATTGCTGCTGCTGCTGCTGCTGGTTCGGCTGTTGCTGTTGTTGCATTTGATTGTATGGGAGTTGTTGATGTGGCTGATGTTGAGGTTGCTGTTGCTGTTGCTGATATGTGCCGTATTCCGGTTGATAAGGCTGGTATAAGGCTTCTTGCTGTTGTTGATATGTCTGTTGTTGGCAGTTGAATAGAGCGCCGCCACTGTCTCCTCGTTTGTTAAAGAACAATTGTTGTTGTTTCGCGGCTGCATTTCCGGTGCCAATCGGTGACGACGAATAATTTGTTTCGGTCAGCAAAGTATTCGCTGCAGTGCCGATGCCGGCGGCCGTGTACTGCTGTTGTCGCAGCTGTGAAGCGGCGGCGATAGTCTGTTGCTGTTGCTGAGCCTGTCTCGCGATGATGCTCGAAGGTCCGGTTCCGACACCACCGGTTCCGTATAACAAGCCGTCTTCCGTCGGTCCGTAAGCGTTGTTGGCGGTTTGCTGCTGCTGCTGCTGCTGCTGCTGCTGCAGTTGAGCGACGGAAGTGTCACCGTACTGCTGTTGCTGTACCGGCTGTTGCTGCTGGAGAGGCGGCGACGAACCTGTACAGTACAGCTGGTACTGTTGGTCGCGCAGATTTTGACTGATGATCGATTGGGTACGTCGCAATTGCGTCGTCGTACCAGAGGACGTCGAAAACCCGTCACCGAAACCATGCTGTTGATACTGTTGCTGCTGCTGTTGCTGTTGCTGTGGCTGTTGCGTCTGTTGTTGATATTGTTGTTTTTGGGCGTTTTCACCCAACATGGAATCATATTTGTTGTTGTTTTCGCTGAACTTGTCGCTACCGTTATACAATGGAGTAGCCGTCGTCGCCGTCGATCCACTGCCGTTCATGTTGGCTAAAAAAATTAATGTAATTTAGTACAAAGAAAAAAAATAATATGAACGATGCACCTTTTGCGATTTTTCGGCAGAAGCTAAAAATCAAAGATACAGAATACGATGTCGGTTCACGTACAGTGGTTGTAAAATTATACATGGTAACTAGCATAGTTACTAATTTAATTTACCAGGGGGAAAAATAAACAAGCATAAAATACGGCACTATATCTGTGTATTTCGGTTTTAGTGTAGGTACTTCAATTCACGAGCAAATTTGTGTTGCGGTGGAATTCGCTTTGTCAACTAATTCCACCGACATGGAATATCCACCCTCGGCTGATATTGACTTCGGTACAATTTCTAAGGTGGTACAAACTATTATCAAAGATTTCTGGTATTTCTGAGGAAATTCGTTGGAAGTTTCGCCAACATCGGTTTTTGAGCACATATTAGCTACAAACATAAGGATATTGCCTTTTGTTGTAAATTCGAATAACAAACAGTATATTAAATTCTATATCATTTTATTTCTGTAACCTTTGGTCACCCTATATAGAAAGAACATATTATTCGGTTTTCGTGATCCAAAATGAAATTCATGTGTGAGCCATCCTATAGCAACCTAAATAGAATACCATTTCCTACTCTTACTCGTGAATATTGTACTACGTCTTTATTATATTATGCATGTTTTTCAATTTGAAGATCCGGACTTCCATTTATCTCTAATTTAGACTTCGAGCACCATATAAAATATAAATGATACAGATAGTAAAACTCCATTGGTACTTGGCTTTATCGTGCGTAATACGAAAACATTCAGTTCACCAGTCTACCTCCATACTCTGTATTTGACGTTAGATCACTGAATACAGGAATAAGGTGTGGTAATTTGGCTTCCGTATCTTGCTGAAGACCAATTAAGGCTTAAATGTATACAAAATCGATTCATTTCGCACTCAGCCTATATTTTCAAAATTGAGCACATCATTATGATTATTTCTTGCAACGTAGGTTGAATGTCCCTTCACTTTTCTCACGTCGTCACAAGGTCATCTGATTTCTTTCCTTTTTTTGATTATGGTGCCAAGAACACACCTGATCTATGTTTCATAATTAATTACCATGTACCTTCATATTTCTCTTGAAGTCAATCACCCTATCCTGTTCCATCTCATTCCACTTCCATTGATCGTAACCATCCAATACAACGAAAACTTTGTACCATTATTAATAATGACTCTATGGTGACTATATTAGCCTACAATATTATATAAATACTATTCTCCTCCATGTGTCTACCCATTCCATCATTATTATAAACCATATCAAAATTGTTACTATCCAACAACAAATACTACTTGTAATTACTATCAGTTATTTATATGTTAAATTAAATGAAAACTAAACTAAAAACAACCTCTGAGTCTCGATGAGTTTATGATATAACTTTAATTAAAACCGACTAAGTAGTTTAGTGAAATGATAAAAGAGGGAAAGTAGGTATCGAACAATAGAAAGTTGAGTATATTTATCAATTAAGAACGCATTGTGATGGATTTGTTAAATTTGAGTAAAAAATTGTTACAATGAAAAAACGGTTCTGAGTGAAGTCGATCCAACTTTTTGGTTATAAAAGTTACCAAACAGTTATTTTAATAACTCATATTTAAATTAAATACTGAGAACTATTATTGTGAATTCCCAAAAGTACCAACTTGATCCAATTGTCTATAAGAAACTTCCATCGAAGTTGATGATCAAAGCATTTTTTTCTACTAGAAAAGTGTCAAAGAATTTTAATTATTGATTTGAGTCATAGATATTGTTAATTCATTCATTATTTTACTATAAAACTTGGACCATCCAAAGTTCGGGAAACTAATGAATTGTTTAGTTTTAACTATAATATCTGGACTACATTGAATTTATTAGTCTACAAGGTTAAAGGTTTAATAAACTTAAATCAGAAATTCAATTATTCATAACTAAAATTTTTAAAAGTTTAAAAATGTATTAGTATTTTATTTATTAAGAGTTATTTTTTGATTTTCCTATCAATTTATCTGAACGGTAGGACATATTTCCAAAACGTTAAAATGGTAAGAATAGAAATTGACAAATAATAAGTAAGAATTAACTGTATTAATTTGATTACAACTTAAGAAATATAAATTATCACTGATCATTTTGTTAAGTACTGTACGTATGCATGTGAAGTAATTTACAATATTTATTTTATATACTTGCGTCTTGCACCATAGTGATACAATTTCGGCTCACAATAATTGTTTTTTAATGACATAATATACAATTTTTTTTTTATAGCACACTACTATACTCTACGTTAGGGTAAGCAAAATAAGTATCTGGATCGGCATTTTTATTTTTTAATATTCAGTACGGCGTAATGTATATGCAATATAGGTACATTGCGGAGAGCGACGTTTTAATCTATCTATTTCTGCCGCTCTTCGTATATTATATATTTTTTTTGTATTAAAATATATTTTGCTTAACAATGCAATTATTAAAATTACTGATTTGACAAGAATGTCAAGTAGATTTGAGTTAAACATGGGGCCGGAAGACCATTCAATGGTCGTGTCGCGCCCAATCCACTTGACAGGATATTTATGGGTTCACGATCTAGAAATATCTGACCTATATAAAGTAATTTATTACATAGTAGAACCATTTGATTGGATACCTACATATAATTATTTCAATGGTACATTGTGTTTTGTTTTTTAATTTATTGGTGTTAATTATTAATTGTTAAATGGGGGGTATCATAAAAAAAAAGGTAAATTACTTTTCACCAGATAGATAGCAATGTAGCATTGAAAAAAAGTACCGAATTATATCTAAGATTTCTGCTATTAACACTTTTATCTGTTAACTAAAATATATAAAACTTATTAAGCGCAGCCATTGTTTTAAATTATTGATAGCTTAAAGATTATATCTAATCAAGTTATTTTAATTAAAATCATCAGTTATGTATGAGTACTAGTTGTCGCTGGTTAAGACGTAATGAACTAAAATATAGAGATGCCTCAAATACCTACTCTATAATGAACATTTTTATAGAGCTCACTCTAGTGAGACCAAATTTTTGATGATAATACATTTAATTCACCGAAATTCACATCCTTCATTCTATGGCAGTAGAAAATATTAAAAATTACATAGGATAAACTTTGTAATATAATTCATAAATATCTAACACATATATAAGTGCACATAGGTTACAATATAATACTATCTTTATCTCAAATATTCAAAGAGTTTTTTTTTACCGAATCCTGCTTTTATACGATAGTGATGTTAACCTTATGACTTGTTACTGAATGTTCATATTGCAAAATATTTTTGTAAAGAAAAATTCTGATTTATTTGTTCTAAAGCGTTAAAAAGAGATTTATAATTTATTATATACGAGCGGAATGGCGTAGGTGCACCATCAAAATACGCCAGGTAGTGTTTATAGTGTTTTTATTTAAAAATTCAAGTGATGAATTTTAAGCGTTTGCTTTTACCTATAGACCGGCTAAAGTCGGCCAACATTCCGCTGATCGTGCCGCTGCTGTCGTTGTCGGACGCCGCTGCCGCGGCCACCTGCTGAGCTGCAGGTTGTATTGCATAATTGTGTCGCTGAGTCTGTTGCTGCTGTTGCTGCTCCAACAACTCGTCCTCGTCGTCCTCGTCGTCGTACTGTAAAAAATACGAGCAAGTGAAAATTAATATGACAGCTTAATTGGCCAAGAATAAAGTATTAAATACCTAATAGTATATAATTTACCGCCTACGAATCGTTTAAATACCACACGCTTGAAAAATAAATCATCTACTTAAAGTCTACTAATATTATGGTTTTCCACAGTCTAAATAAAAATTTAACATTAAATACCATAATATTTGCTTACTACGTTGCATATTAATATAATTTAATATTATTCACGACTGCAGCAGGCTAGTCAAAGAATATAATATAATAATATATCAAAATGTTATTATATTATATTATTACATTCAATGAAATTGGTTTCGTTGAAATACCTAATCGTGATAAATCAAGTCCAACATTATTATTATATTATGCATTAAAAGCGTTTGTTTAATATTACCTATATAAAACGTCATCATAATACGAGCGCTCTCACGCGCCAGCGACGTTAATAGTATAGTATAATTATTAGTAATTACACATATCAAAATTAAATACAATACACCTACCTAATTATATTATGGGATAACAACACATTAATAAACAATATAATATGTTAAAATAATATTATAAGTTTACTGGTGCAGTGGAATACCTATGTAAAGAATACTGCAAGGTGCTAGGTACATTATTATAAAGGTTCTATACGTTCGCTGGCACTATATTCGTTTCAATACACGCTTTACGCTATATATATATACAAGGATGATAATATTAATTACAATATAGTATATAATAATATAACAGTACTAATATAGAGATAATTAATACGGCTAAATCGATAATAATAATATTTATTATAAACCACTGCTAAGTGCTAAATTCCACTAATAGATAGCTATGTAAAGATTGAGGCGTTGATGACTTTTCCATTATTTAATAGATTTTTTTTGTTTTTAACTTGATTTTTTGTAATTTTATACTTCAAAGAAAATGTTTTATATTATTATTAGTATTATTATTAAAGGTTTGTCCTGGTATTATTGGTTTAAAGATACACACAGGTATAAGAAGATTTTTTGTAAACATATTATTTGCTTGTATAGAATATTATATTTTTATATTTTTAATATATTCAACCGTACAATTCCAATGAGTCAATATTGATATAAACGTCGGTCTTATTTAAAAATAAATGTAGTTGGTCATTTTAGATTCGATGAGTGTATTGATTTTACAATGATGGGTGTTTATTTGTGTCTGTTGACTGTCATCGCCTTTTGGTGAAGTAAAAATTGATTTGATTTTTTATTTGAGCATTTATTGTGGTAGAAAATGAATCTAGTTGGTACTTTAATGGGTCAGAAGTAAAAAGTTCTCAGTAGCTTTCAAAATCGCTAGGAAAAACAAAGGAAAAATTAGGATTTAAACGCAAAACCAATATTTGAAAAACAAATATTCTTTGGCGTAACTAGGTTTTTTTGTTTAGACATTTGAAGTTCAAATTTGGAAGAAACTAGATATTTAAACGGAGAATACCGGTACCGTTTTAGTTACTTTATGGTAATAAAAAATATTATTTGTGGGTACATAAAACTTTTAAGTACCTATATAATTAAATTTTGTACACAACATAAAATTAAAAAAAAATTAATTTTACCCACTGTAGCACTGATGCCTGATAGACTATAAAAAAAATAATTACTTTCATCACAATAATACCATAACATATTCTTAGAAATATTTCAGGCTGACAGACAGTCTTCGCTTAGAATCGTTTTTGTAAACAATGATTTTATATCATTGCAATAAAATTTAACTCATCCATTACCTCTCTAGACTCTTACTGTACAGCAAATCGACTTCAATGGCTTTTTTTTTAGTTGTTATCAATTTTTAAATATTTTTTTTAATGTTATTTGTGGTACTCTTTGTAGATCATCAACATCTTATATTATCTCTACTAGTATACATATAATATATTATTTAAATTGTTTATACATACGCATACCTCTACACCACGTAAAAAGTCTACGTCCATGTACAGCAGCGGCGCAACTATATGTAAGAGGGATGAGGGTGGTAAATGGCTATAATAACGACCCCTAGTCCGAACGTATTTTACGTTTTTTAGAAAACGTCGAAACACAGCGTGCTTATAGATGATGATGACGTCAACGAAGAATAAAACGATGACGATGATGATGATTGATAACGTTTTTTTTTTAAATTTTAAAGCCCAACCCCATATTATACCTACCTATATATAGTTGCGTCCGTGCAGTGAACAGTTACACTATATTATTACGTCTACATCCTACGTGTTTATATATATACTTTATTAAATTGAACCAATATAATATTATTTATATACAGCTAGATTTACACCGTATACATGTATTATAAATTGTAGACTTTCTAAATCGATCGTCAACGCATTGTCGGCGGTCCACGACGATTAATAACATAATAATATATTATTATTATGTGTTTTATACTATGTAAAAAATATCTATAATCTATATAATATAATACCATTTATGTATATGCCAAGTGCTTGGCACACTACCTACTTACTACATAATATACATATATATTATATGCGTATATACGGCATACTAATATATTAGTACTATTATACGCCATAATATAACATCATAATATTATATAATAATAATAATATCGTGTAAACAATAATAATAATATGCCATCTCACCTTGTCGTAACATACACTACGCGGATAGGTAATACATTATAATATACATAAATAATACCGCATCGTAAACATTATATCATTGCACAACGATATTTAGTTAGGAAATTTAAATTATATACCACTATGACTATAATAGGTATACCTAGGTACTACAAATTCACAATAATGTATAACATAAAATATGATAGTAAATACTTGAATAATATACATCTATTAGTTATTACATTATGTCTTATATATATTATAATCAATTACTTTTTATCTACACTATTATATAGTCGGTATCTACAGTACAATATAAATTATATACGTATATGGGACACAAGTACCGTATCCAATCTAATTGCTATATGTATTATGATATACCTATGGTTTAAGGTGGTAATGTGAATAAAATAAACATGTGCGCACTCAGTGGTGGCTCAAAATTAGAAGGTTTACCGACAAATTATCAAATTTCACCCATTTATACCTCGTGCTTAAATAGGTATCTAGTTACAATATTGCATAAGCTGTAACGAAAAACCAATTAAACCCATTTTTTCTAAGCCATCATAGACGTACATATATAGGTGGACCTGTAAGTTTTATCACATTTTATGAAAAAAAAACCTATTTTTAAAGAGTAATTTTTCATAAATTACTGGATTGTACAAAGTACGGGCATAGAGAATTTATCATATAACTTTATACACTCATAGCATTGAAAGAGATATTTGAGTGAATGAATTTACAGAAAACTTGTTCAACTAAAATTATTATAACTGTTTAAGTTTTCTTTTATTGATTTCTAATAAATAGTAATAACATTATTTACCCGTATTATTAATTTAATAAAATGTATTTTCTAATTAAATTAGTACGAGGTATATGAGGGGCTCTCGCGAATCCGTGTGATTATTTACACCTAATGTGTGCCCAAATGATACACGGCCACCATGGAATAACCACCACTATGCGGACTTGTTTATCAGATAATAAATAATTATAATATTAATAATAAAACTCAAATTAGATACATTATGATATTACTGTAATAACAGTCTTGCGCTCAAGCAACACTACACTATAAAAAATACCTATCAGAGGCGCAAATAAGAAATTAAATCAATGAGGGCTTGAGCATTATACATTTTAAATGGAAAACGGCCATATGCAAGCATTTCTTCATTTTCAATAAACTATAAAATAAGATATTATAATGTGGATACATAAGTTACTTTTTTAAAAAAAAAGACCACAGTTAGCTCATTAAATTTTTCTAAAACTTTTCATTTTTAACCACCGTTTTGGAACCACAGTTAATTTAACCCCAAAAATGTTTGAGATTTTCCCACAAATTCGTGAATGTTCACATAAGTGAACAATGATCAATTATTGGATGATAAACGATAATAACAGTATAAAAATAATAAATACATCTGAAATACGACCAGTCTATACCACCTTCTCCCCTTCCACGGGTAAAAAAAAGCCCTAACCTATTTGCGCCTATGCTACATATCATACAGGTATCATTACATATCTATACGGCGCTATAATATAATAAAAGAATTTTTGCACCGATAACGACGGCTATCTAAATAATACATATATTTATAAAAATGATTCAAGTATAAATAATAGTCCAAAAGTGCCAGTTGGTCATCATCGCCGTCGTTGTCGTCGTCTTCGTCATCGTCGTCGATACGTATGATATTATATCGCCAATGCGTTTCCTGCAATACTACCATCTAGTGAATTGTTTAGGAGGAAGGCGGTGGAGAGGTTTAAAGGAGGGGGAGGGCAGATTCCACAAGTAGCATGTAAGTAGATTTGTAGGTGCGTCAAATGTGGCCCGTTACCCTATTGAAGCATAGCATCATGTTATGCATAGCATGTTTTCTGTTTTATCAAATTATAAAAGCTGTACAATGTGCAAGGCTTTATCGATATCGAAAAACGTGGTAATCATTCAATAAAAAATAACTCGCTGACGATTGCTGCTTAGTCTCAAGTATACAACCGAACACAGAAAAAGTAATTGAGAAAAAATTATGTCAAATATCTCACCAAAATAAAATGAATAATTTGTTGTTTAAAATGTAAAACAGTGTTACTGCTGTATGTTGTAATAATAATAAATCAATAATTTTTAATTTTTAAATTCAACAATATTATATCAAATTATGTTATAATAATAAAAACAGACTTTTTGTTTATAATACATTTTTTTATTGCGAATGTGGTCCACTGCTTAAAAAGGTCAAAGACCTCTGACCTAGTTAGTTACTTATACTTATTTTAGTACACTGTGGTCCATAAAATAAATATTATCGCTGAGTTAGTGCAAGAGAAGCCTAGCCCAATTGACTGAAAGACGTAATTTCGTCAGACGCACAAATGGGTTTCTTTTAAAACGAGTGGAAAGCGAATGCAATTAAATAGGGCACGGTGTCGAGGGGAAAGAGACGAGGAAAAATATATTTATTTTTGTTTTTGCGATTGGTACAAAATGGGTGTATAAATGTATAATAAGGGTGGCATTTTCAAACCTACTCAAAGGCTACACTTATTATTATTCCACAGTACGGCTACCATCACTACTCGGTGGTGATAAGGTGCACTGACACTATATAAATATAATATAATAAACTACTTCAGGCTCTATTGTAAGGGGCAGTAGGTCATTAATAATTGTGCAGTAACAAATATAAAATGTACTGTTGACTCAACAAATAATTGTACACTTGAGAAATATATGATGTATATTAAGACTCACTATGACGAGTATATTAGCAACAATGCATGTAAAAAAAACCATGTTAGTCACACCGATGATCGAATATCGAATTGTGTATGGTTATTGCACCATTTTTAATATATTTTCTTGTAATATACAAGACTTGAACAATAAAAATAAAATTTTTGTTTTATTTCAACAACAGTAATTTCAATATAAAAAAAGGAAATGTTTTATTGTAGGTACCTATTTGAGGAGTTGGAAAAAAAAGGAATTGTATATTTGTTACACCCACTGATAGAGTGTTATGAAGGGGTTTTTTCTTTATATTTTGGGCAAAAAACCTGATTTTGTCCCGTTGCAAAAGGCTCTTCAGTTACAGTAGGTATAACCCACCCAGTTTATCTAAAACCTATTTGCTCATAGCTCGAAAATGAAAATAGAGTATACCTATGTCTTATAATATATTATATAGTTTACAATAGTGCGTAGGTATTTTTAGTTTAGTTTAAATAATGAAGCATACATTAATGGTTTGGGGGTGTAGGGTTGAGTCACTTTAAAGTAAATACTATTATTTTGTGTGGTTGAATACAATGCTTACAATAAAACCCGAAATTTCTAATGTACTCCCATCGGCGCCACCGCCGTCATCACCATCGATTACTTGCGCCGGTACACTTATAATAATGGCAAAGAGGAGGAGGACGACGACGACGACGACAACGACGATTGCCGCGATAGACCCTTACGCGAAAGTTCGTCCGACTACGGTTCGAGTTTTGTACGTTCCCAAACGTATTATTGCTGCTGTTCGACGCCGCCTGCCGGTTCTGTTGCGAAGACGACAGCGCACGGCCCAGCATGCTGTTGTACTGTTGCTGTTGCTGTTGCTGGTTTTGGTGCTGCTGGTTCTTGTGCTGCTGTTGCTTGAGTTGACGCTGCATGTGCTGTTGCTGCTGCTGCTGGTGATGCTGGTGCTGCTGGTGCTGGTTCCGGTTTGTCTGCTGCACCGTCTTATTGGACTTCGACTCGTGATGACTGACCGCGCGAATCGGTTGATTCAACAATTTGCATATTCGATCGTATTCCGGCGTTTTTTCCAACTATATTCAAGAGTGAAATCGTCGTAGGTACAACAACAATAACAAAATAGGTACACTTCTTAGCTCTTGGTTGATGATATTTTATATAGGTACCTAGGTACTAGTTATTATACCGGTGATGTGTTGCCGAAAATATTCGTGGGTATATACTACGCGTTTTTCGCGTATTTAGTGACAATGTTAATTATAAATATAGAAAAAAAACATAACAAAGTTTTAAAAAAAATGGTTCGCTCATTCCCTCCTGACCATAATATTGTTACGCGAATCGGGTATAAGAAATTTGTAGGTACACGTATGACCGTACACATGATTTTACAAGATAAATAATTGTAATTATCTGATACTGAAAAACGTTCTTAAAAATGTGTAACTACTCATTATTATTTTATAATGGTATGAGCTCAATATTATATTACTATGTATTCTAGGGTTACAGTTTTTTTGGTATAACAGTGTTATATCAGTTTACCGATTTACCGGCTATTGCTCAAATACCTCTTGAACAATATACCGTATTACCGAGTTACCTACACACCGTTTTTAATACCGAAGTATAATAATGCCCTCAACTTTGTGGGTTAACTCGGTTCACTGTTTTTTCTGTATACCCGTTCTCATCAACTCCATCAAGACATTTGGTATTTCAGTATAGGCAACGGTTTTTTAGTATGTGTTCGTATAACGATTTTTCCGATATGTAACGATATTAAGGTAGGTATACCGTTTCGTACTCGTATCTGATTGCAATACCGTCAATATCAATAAACACTCACGTCTCACACACACTCACACACATATAGGTACATCTTATTATTATTATATATTTACTTATTATGAGAATAACGAATTAAAAATATACTTGGTCATAAAATATCAGGTACTATTGTTCGTCATTGGTTTTAAAAATATTTCTCGATGAACGCCTGTTAATATATTCTATTCTAAATACCATCTGAGAATTGAAAATTGTGAATAATAATATTGTAGAACATAATTTTGTGTCACTGAAAGTTCAACGGTGTATTCGGCATTACTTACGCAAACACAATATTTGTTTATTTTGTTTATCTGCCCCACCAAAAGTGTATTATATTATTATTATTATTATAATAAATATTATTATACTGCGGTATGAATAGCATAAGTCGCGTATGATTGTATTTGTTTTCGTGGCCTTTCTGGGAAATAAATTTAAAATAAATAGAAAACCGAAGGGCTTCGTCGCTCGAACAATTTCATCATCGCTATGAATTCTTTTAGGGTCTTTCGTCGTATAGCTACTACAGGAATGGTATACAATATTGACACCCTATGGGATAATCTTTTAAGACGACCTTTAAACCCCTCCGACTTTTGTTACTATATCTCCATATTTGCATTGTAAATATTAAATGTGTGCTAGAAATGTACATAGATTATGGCTCATGAATATTTCAAAACACTCAAATTACTTATCTAACATTAAATGTTGAATAATAACTTCATAAATAGTAATAAATGCAGGTGTTGTGGTGGTTAGGCATGTTAAGATCCATATATTATGCTATTGCAATTTATTACTATTTAATTATATTATAATAAATAATATAATAATATAAAAAATAACATAATGTAGCATGAGAATAGTAATTATTGTAATTCAATTAAACTCCAAAGTTAAGTGGTACCTAAATGTGAAGTTTAACAATGAAAAACAATTCAATTTTTGGTATTTTTTAAATTGATTTCTAAAACAAGTCGATTGACTATAAGCTAATTTGAACTGTCTCAACATTCGTGCCGGTTGTTATTTAAAGAAAATGATATACAACTAATATTTTATATACAAATTTTACAAAAATTAAATAATATATTATATTAAATATGAGCATATTTTATAATTATACTAAAATCCGGACATTTTTAACTTTGCATTTTAAAATTAATTATCCTAGACCCTAGTAATTCTTTGCTATAGTCAAACAAATAATTTGAATTTAAAATAATAACCAATAACCTGCATGTCTATCGTAATCGTTAACTCGGTATCTGTTTGGTTAGTACCTACAATATTCTCATTAACACGAGCATTAAACCACTATAATGTGAGTATAAAAGTTATTATCGGTGTTGATAATAAACAAAAGAATTTATATTTTTACTACATGGGAATTTTTTTTTTTAATCATATAGACCGAGGACAACTGTTATTTATTCAAAACGTACCCATTTAATTTATTTTCTATGAAAATGAAATTAGTTTAATTTTGTTTTGTTTTCTTATTATTAATTATTATTTTTCGACATTTTATGTTGAATAATTTATTTTATTTTAATTTCGTTGACGAAAACTAAGAACTGTATAAATAATATTTAGTTTTGAGTTGGTACAAAAACAAAAATTAACTTTTAATAAAAAGTTTTAGAAAAGTTGTTTATCTACTATTGACCAAGTTATGCAAAAATTAAATTATCTTTTAACTTTTAAATTATTATAACTGTTATTAATGCAAATTTACTTAAGTTAACCGGGTCAAATAAAACCATTAACTGGCTCAGCTTTGTACAGGTACCTACTATACCCAGGTATAAACTACCTACACATAAAAATGTGTAATCATCACCAAAACACGTATCGATAGTACTTGTCAGCACTAACTTATAATGTAGAATCAAATGATATTATTAAATTATCTATAAAACATAGGTACACTGTTAAATAATAGCTGGATTGTTCAACCGACCGAAGTCTTCAATTGAATAAATCGATAATTACTATTATTACGAAGGTACTAATTTATATTTCCTTAAAATCTTAACCCAAATTTAGAATATTGCTTAATATATTATAATAAATAATAATAACAGACGAATTAATCAACATTGAATACGAATGTAAATTTGAGGAAATTTGTATCGTAATATGGTTATTTTGGCAATAGGTACTCACGTCGTCTTGGAACACGCAGTTTTCAGCAGAAGTCTCGTACGCTGACGATATGTTATTGTGGTCACCGTCAACCGACGCGAATCTAAAATGCAAACACTATTTGAAATATCCGCAAAAACTATTGGTAGGCACTAGGCATCGCGTCATTCATTTCGTTGTAACATTTCACACAGCCGCCATCGTCACTGATGCTTGGTTGTGCACAGTGTAGATACTCAACAACGTTAATAATCAACTGCATAATATTATAGTATGCATTTTTATGCAATATTATATACCTGCTACTGTTACTGCTGCTGCTACTACTGCTGTTGCTGCCGTTGTAGTACGACGGGGAATTTTGGGCGTAAGCCACCACTGGTTGGACGACGGTTTCTCCACCTCCAGCCCGGAATTTGTTATTTTGTAAGACACCTACAATATTATATAGTAGGTAACGTGAATAATTAAAAACGTCAATTTCAAGTGAACCACACGAAATAAATTAATAGTTGTACAAACATTTAGGGTTAGGGCAATTTCCAGTAATACAGAGTGACGAAAATTCATGGAAATTACTGGAAACGTGTGGGAATTCACTGGTATCGCACAGAAATTGTTGAAACGAATTATAGTTTACGCATCATAAGGCTATTATGTAACGGTGTATTTCATTTAAATGTTCAAGGTATATTTAAATTTCCATTTAAAATACTTACAAGTCTTAGACTGCTTAAAATTATGTAAAAAAAAATAAATCCTGTTTCAATTGCAGGAACCTATATTATGTACCTACCTGTACTAATAGAATCGATGAGTCCAGTCACAATTACATTTTGTTCTTTCAAATATTATTACTTCTGTAGTCTCTCAACTATACATGGTTATTCTTGCCATATTTAAATTTTTATTACTATCCATAAATGAAAAATATATATATTTTTTAAAAACGACAATGGTGTAGATGTATAATTCGATTTTCATAAATAAATTAAAATGTATATAATACCAACATGGGGCCGATACTATTCATTCCGGTTGGCAGTATGTAAGTAGTTAGCCATTGGAATTATTAGGTATAACTGAACATTTTTAAAGACAATATGCTTCACCACTTTTTTTAGTACTAAAAGTCTTATCTAAAAGTGCTGCAAATAAAAGTGTCAAATGAAAAACCTTGGCATATAGATAAGTCTTAGATTATAGTATGAGGGACGTACATTTTAAAAAACTTTCATGCCACATGGGAGTTTTTCCTTTACCCGTACAAAATATTGTACATAAATTAATATTCTTCTTGCCTAATAGTAATGTCAAGCCTCCGCGTCAATTAAAACTAAATGAAAATTCCAAGGAAATCACAAGTTCTACCCAGTTATCTTTTGATTTAACTAATGCACCATAACAATTTCAAAAGTTATGAATATTAATTAAAACTATAAATGGCAATTCAAAAGAAATCATAAGTTCTACCCACTTATATTTTAGTTTGGCTAATGCCCCACGAAAATTTCAAAAACTTATGAATATAAATATGGTATGATAAAATTATAGGATCAACTGTTGTTATTTAGATGATTGTGCATGTGTTAGTAAAACTTTAGAAATACAACCCAATGCACTTGAAATAAGGTTTGAACTGTTAAAATAAAACTCAAATTCAAAATGTTGAAATGTAAATTTAGATAAACTATACTAAAATGATTACCTAGGTAGATAATATTATGAATGATAAAAAAATAAGGACGACAAAAGAACAACTTTTAGCCATTAGGAACTTATTCCCTCTCCTGCCACAATACAACAATTATGAAGTTTTGGTATGTTCAGCAAATTACTTTTGTAGATTTATTCAAAATGTTAGTAAATTGGCACATCCTCTTATGGAATAAACAAAAAAAAACTTTTAATCCAAAAATAAACTACTTCCTACTCAAATTTGAATAGGAATCACGTTTAACACACTTAAATCCAAACTTACGAATAAACGCTCTATAAAAATCTTAGCAACCAAAAGATTAAGGTATAAATGTATAATAGTATTTTTCAACAAATAAAGAAAATAATAAACTACACCTATACTTCAGATGCTCCAATAACTATATATAAATATTGCACAAAACAACTAACCGACGTTAAACTTAGAAATTGCAACCTTACATTTCAACTGTATCCATTGGTTAATGATTGTACTCATATTGGTCTTAACAGTTATTCAAACTGACCATACATATATAATTGAATAATTATAAATAATTAAATCGGAATCAACAGTATTGAATATACAAAGAACTTAATTAATTGGTTTTGATTTTAAAATATTTTTTGAGAAAGACATTTCTTATTGATCTTAAAAATGATTTATAAATAGTAATTCATTTAGTAGGTAGCGAAAAATGAAATAACAGTGTTAACTAATAATACTATACCAAATAAGACTCAAAATCGAATAACAAAATATCATATTTTAATTTTTAACGTTTCAGAGTATAACACGGAAACTGATGATACTTAAATTACATCCGAAAATATTATTTTGGTTTCGTTCCCAATATGTATGCACATCTTAAGAACAATCCGTTTTACCTTAATACCTTTTATAAATGCCTCGTTCTGAAATCTCAATAGAACTTGAAAATAATGACACAAACAGTTTGATCAATTTTGAAAATTTTGAAAGCCAAATTACGTCAATCCAATTAGTTACTTATTTGAGTCTGGGCCACATCTGATCCGTTAACAATGAAGAGAAACTAACTAAGACATAAAAGTCTCAACGCCAGATCAAGATTAATTCCGAAGATTAAAATTGGTATGTCATAATTCTAATGTCTCAAGAAAAAAAAACTTCTAACTCACCCTAGTCTGAATAAATCCTTATTAAGTGTCTACCTGTTATAATTTCAGTATTTACATAATCCTTTAAGTAATATACCACGTAAATATAAGACTTAATTAGGTAGATTATTATGAAAATGTAAGCCTTCATTCTAAATTAATAAGTGTACCTGCTTCCCGCCCCTGCAAACGTAATTTGACGTAAAATATTCATAAAATATTATGTACTACGATTATTTTATTCTAACTGAAACTCAAACCAATAATGGTATAAATCGATTAACGAGCTAGGTTTAAATTGGTATTTATTTATAAGAGTGATTGATAACACTAATATAGGAGGCGAGAGGTGTTGCGATAAATGTACGTCTAATATAATAGGTAATCCTATTACCACTACAGAAATTACTATATAGAACAGGTGTTCATGTCCGTGGTCACAGGTGCAGCTACAAAGTTTAAAATCGGGACAATATGTCGTATTATAGTACACATACAGTATAGAATTAGATGGAACATTCGGTATTATAACATACATCAAAAACGTGCAAAAAGTGGAGCTTGTTTCGAGGATTTGTTTTTGTTTGGTTATAAAATCTCGAATCACTTTCATTTCTCCCACTCTTGTGATAGAACTCAAGCTATAATAATCTCTCATAATCCTTTTGGCATGACCAAAACCCTTAGTCCTCGAAGAAAATGCTCTGTCTAAATGTACAAGCCTATATGCAGGTTACATATACCACCTATAATACAATAATACCTAGTTCTATTAATTCAAATTCGTTTCATGTTAAAAATAACTGTCTAACGTTGCAACTAGTGGTTTTCGATGCTGTTTGTGCTGATTTAAGATTAAAAACATTAATGAATATGAGTAAATATGAATAATACATGAATAATTATTAGGAATATAACCTATCAGTCAAACTCGATACAACACGATTGCGCCCGCCCTACATTTTTACCTTCAAAAAACACAACACGATTGTGTTCAATGAAATATAAGTCTTGCCTTTTTAAAGTTTGAAGAGGTAAACTCAAATTTTAAATTAAAAGTTCGAGTGACAGTGATACTAAATAATATGCTAAAAAAGCAACAGTCAAGTGCAGCTCAAATATAAAATCCGACTAGAGTCTACAGCAGTATGGCTTGACGCATACCTACTACTATCTACAGATTAAATAAATTATAAGTTATATCTATAGAATATTATCTCGATTATTGAAGCACTTACTACTCGTATACGTACAATATAACAATAATTACTAAATTACACTGTCATTATTTAGTTTATGCCTCATAGGACATCGATATTGAAAATTGTATGTTTTTATGTTATACCTTCGTCCTACATAGATATTGGACAAATACGTTTATGAAAAAAAAACGTGACAAATGTTTATAACACCATGTTAATACAGCTCGAAACTTGAACTTTTAACTTGAACTTTGAGTTTACCACTACAAATGTATTTTTAAATAGTGTATTGGAAAATTGTTAGAAGACCTATATTTCACGGAGGGAAATCGTGTTGCGGTTTTTGCATGTAAAAATGTACGACTGGCACAGTCGTATTACAGCCAGTCAAACTTTATGTTTTATTTAAATTTAACCCTTTATTAAGTTGGTTTTAGTCTTTTCTATCTTAATGTCAGCAGAGTGAAAATGAATAACATCTTATCGAATGCAGTCAATGTGTTACCTGTGGAGTGACTCGGGAAAGCATGTTTACCTAGGATGTTATTTATAATATTTGTATTTGATTTAGATTTTAGATAGTTAAGACTGTTAAATACACTAACTAGTGTCTAATGTTTGTTGACGACTTAAAATTATATTACCAAATTTGTGATCAGGGCTCAGAAGGATTATGTTAAATCACAAAGTGACTATTAAACCGTTTCTCGAAGGGATGTGACGCTCACGGTTTATGTATACAAACACAACCAAATGTCTACAGAATAAATCCCTCTCACGTCGTAGGTTAGCTGTTCAGTAAATTTGAATTACAAGACTTATAGGCATTGTAATTCCTAAGCATTTTCTCCGTTAATTATTTAGGACAAGTATGGTGATCAAATTATATCTAACTTTTACATTAAGACGAAATGTATATAAAAAAAACTATTTAATTTTTAGGATTTATTTACCCATTTAACAATCTACCTAAGTAAATCTTACATAACAAAAAAAAAAATTGAAATTAAAAATATTTTGCATCAATTAAATATTTCGAAATGAAGTGATGGTTCTCAGTGATAAAATACCAGCTCTAGACTTTTAAACGTCTTTTATAATTTTCAAGTCACTATAAATCGTTATAAATTATAACTGTCTACTGCGGGTGCGTTCATTTATAATTATAATATTTATCGATATATTTTCATTAATATAATTTATATTAATACAAAATTATGAAACATGTATATGTAGTATTATTTTTTAGTACATTGTTTACTGTAGAAGTCTTACCGGATTGTATCGTAGACGACTGGTTGAGTTTTTTTGATCGGGTTTGGTCGGTAAAAACGGACGCTGCCGAAGATTCGTCGTTGGACAACTTCGACCTTTGATGCGAGTCCGAGCTGCCCGAATTAGCAGCTGCGTATTTCTTCATGAACCTCTCGTTATCGACGATCTGGTGGTGTAAGTTAACCGCCGCCGAGCTACTACTGTTGTTCAATCCAGATATACCTAGGAAAGAAAACAAAAAGATTATTGTTGGTCCAAAAAACAAAAACGGTTTCATTTCAAACCTACCTACTCTTACATTTAACGTTACCTATTTAGAATTTAAAAGTTGCTTAAATTGATTTGCGTTTAACGTCATTATTAGCAAGATCTTTAACGTCACATTGCTTTTGTATTGAATTTTATGAATTTATCATCCCTATTATTCTTGACTTAGGTATTATAAAATTATTAAAATTATTATCTATAATATAATTTAGGTTTCTGGTGTCATTAATTTTTCGTTCTTCTTGCGTTTAAAACGTCAATCATTTGTTTTCAATATTTAACGTCGTGGTTACAAAAAACTCAAACTTAATATAAAGTTCCAGCACCAGCAACAATACCAACAATGTAACTAGGTACCGAAATTTATTATATAAAAAAATGTAATTTAATTTAAAACTAACATTTACAAACATACTTTAAAATCCAGACATAAATAATAATGTCTACATACGAAAATAAAAATCGTGATATCCAAATTGCGTCCGTGGTTTTTGCACAACATATCCGAGTTGCGTCGACAATTTTCTTACGACATATACGAGTTGCGTCCCGGTTAATAATTGATTAATTGGATAATATTATACATAATATGTTCCTTCCCACTTTTACAGAATTTTTGAACAAAGTCAAGACGTGTTATATTTTTGTTTTTTAACTGAGTCATAGTTTTTTTTAATAAATTCTTGAAATATAATGTTGACTTTAAAAAATGGTGAGGTTAAAAATTGTAATTGTATATGTGTAATTAATTTAAAAAAAATAATTTCCAACTGTATTTACAGATAAGATAACCATAACCGAAGTTATCTACGAGTTTATCACCAAACATTATACTTAGTCGCTGAAAAACCCGTGGACACAATTCGTACATGTCACGAGTTAAACTCGGATGTGTCGGGACAAAACCGCGGACGCAACTTGGATAAAATATAATTCAGGGACGCAATTCGAATGCGCTGATAATAATATATCCTGCATTATATAGCTCGTTGACGTTGTGTATGTATACTATTTAAAATCACATTTTTATAAATAATTTAAATTTTAAAAAATTGACAAATTATAGTTTTTAATTGAAAATAAAAAGTGTATAATTTATAGGACATAGGTAATCGTATTATAATTATTTTTTTTTATTATTTAATATTATTGTATTAAAAATGTTTCGGATTTAATAAAATATCGAATTGGTTTCCACAATTTTAATTGTTATTTAAATTATATTTTTAAATATATGGAATGATAATCCCTGACTTTTATCGGGTTGGAGAAAATTTAACAAGAGTAATAAAGAGTATTGTTTAACAGGGTCTGCAATGGAAAAGTGTGATTTTCAATAAATTGGCCGTAATTCCAGTATTCATTATACTGGTCATTGTGCTTGCAGGTTAGTAAAGTGACCACTGACCAATCAGTGACTACACCCTATCGATGGTTTGAAAAGCGTATTGACTGGCTTATACGTACAACAGATAATCACTATACATTTGATGACAAATTTGATATTTATTTCGTTGAAGTGAGATTTTTTTTTATGAGAATATTTTAAATTGTCGGTGCATGCCGACAACCACCAGTGAATTTAAAGGAAATATTTAAAAACGATGTTTGTAAAATCCCGTGCAGTAAGGTATTGTGTTTGACGTTCCCTGATGCAATTTACAGCTTCAGGCTGAGCCTGCAAACATGCACTTTAGAAATCGTATATGACGGGATTTTCCAAGGTTCTTTTTGTTATTTATATACTGAGGTATATAAGTAAAAATAAATTGTACTGCATCCCATCTAAGCACTTTATACTTAGTGAGTAATTTTTGTTTGAAAACCGTGATGCGTTTTCATAATATGCAGGGCAATGCATAATTTAAAATGTCTTATGAATTCAATACGGTTAGTGAGGATGAGTCAAAGGGCAAGGCGTCTTTGAGATGGACGAAGGGGGCAGCGTCTCCTTTCCACCATACCTTGTAGCTTTTTAAAAATGTTCTCAAGTTAATTGTTCTAGAACTAAACTATTTCTGACTGTATTAGTATCATTGAATATAAAATATCAATAATTAATGCATATAGTATACATAAGAAATATTATACTAATATCAAGTTAAATGGTTACATTATAATAAATGTATATTATATTTAAGTAGATGTCTTAATGTGTAGTTCAAATTGTCCATTCATAATCACTTAAGTGGACGTAGAAACCGAGTGAGTTTTCTCCGTCTATGACTAACGCAAAACGTCATGTTAAATTTTACGTTAATAAATAATAATGATCTATTTTGCTCTGTTTGTTTTAATATGGAAGTAATTTTGGATGTAAAAATATTATTTAAGGCACCACTAAGGTATTTATATTTTAAAATTGTAAACCATTTGTACATTTTAAAATGAGTAGGTACTCGTAATTGGCTCTAAAACTAAAATATCGAAAAAACGTATAGGAGCTTAAATAATATTTTCACCTTTCAATTCGATAATGTGTCAATTCACAATACCTTGTTTTTAATATTAAAAATGACAGTGAAAAATTGATTATTCGGAACTTAAAAATTGTTTATTTTAAGCGTTATTATTCCAGTGTAATTATATATATTTTATAATATGCAATTAAAAACAACATTAAAACAACAGCAAAGACCTTTAATTTTCTGGGGATACCCCTAGAGTAGGTGGAGCCCCCTCCCTAGACTCTTATGTAGGGGGCGTCGTGAAAACTAAAAGTCTTTGCTGTTGTTTTGAATTGCACATCCATATTTTAGAAAATATTTGTTTTAATTACTGAGGGGTAATAGTTTTAGAGATTGTTGTGCCACTAAAAATGACAATATACTTTTTAATACATATTAATTTGATAAGCTATTAAGCTCATCACCATACGACGATTTCAAAGTCGGTATCCCTTTTTTCGTTATAACTTATTATTACATTTATTTAGTAGTCAATAGATACAGTTACATACTTACAAACATATTTCAGATTAACCTGTTGGCATTTAGAGCAGCGTCTTCGTATAGAGCAGTTAGCGACTATTCCCCAGATTATAATTAACTGGCCAATAACTCGCTTCTACGCCAACTGTAAGCCTAATGCACTTTGTTTATTTTGAAATTATTTAAAAATATAATGTGAAACACTCATTGTTTAAATACCTTTACTTTTTAATTTTATTATTTATACATTACTAGATGTCCCGTCACGGAGTGTATATTACATAGCTATATAAAAATATCCCTTTGACCCCCTTAGAGGTCGAATTTTGAAAAATTATTTCTTAGTGCGCCCCCACATTCCTTAAGGAATCTCTGTACACAATTTCAAGTTTCTAGACCCAGCGGTTTGATCTGGGAGTTTATGAGTGAATAAGGCTGGTCTCCTATATGTGTATAGATATCTTAGATTTTATTAGTCCAATTGAGAAATAATTTGTTAAGTACCTATAACTGTATTAAAACAAATAAATAATTAATTTTTTTTAAATTTAATTAGCTGAATTACCCGGCTTCGCCCGTGTGTAGTTTTTGCTCTCTCAAAATAAAATTCTTAAATCAACACACATTGTTGTGTTTTAAGGAAGATAAAATTGTATTTTACTTAATGCTATTAAGTGCTAAATAGTAATAGTAGCTGAATTATAAATAAAATATTATTTTATTAAAAATAAAATAAAAATAATAATTATTACATTTACAGATGATTCTAATGATTCTATACACAATATACATATTGTTATTAACAAATGATTCTATTGTTATGATTATAATTTGTATAGTTGAACACGTTTATCGCACATCGATAAGAAAATTATTATTATTTTTCGATAACGCTATTTGTATTTTGTATAAATGAGCTATTCGATTTTTTCCATACAAAACTTAACTTAATAAAAATGTTATGTTAGTTTGTAGTTTATAATTTCGGCAAGTATTCCTACGTCATAAATATAGCTTTTGCAGCCGTTGCTAAGTACGATCGTTAGTAGACAAATTAACTGTCGTAGTGTCATTTCGAAACAAAGATCTATGTGAGCAGTATATTATCAGGTGACCATCTACCTGCGGTGGATTGCGGACCCCGCAAGTGCACACTCTATATGAATAATATGTTTTATTTTAATTTTATTAATTATTTTGATTGCGTGCATGCCGATGAGCGGCTTTAAGTGTAACTTAGCCGATAGCCATCTTGGTAGGCAATGTAATTGATTTAATGCATTCTTTAACCTGATCTGCCCGATTAACCAATAGCAACCAAAAAATAAAAAAAATACCAAGTTCTACTAAAATATTAAGACAATTGAGCTGAGAATGAGTTATTAATTATAATAATTGCAGATTTAGCAAATTGTATACCTATACACATACCAGTGGCGTGTATCATAAAAAAAAAGGGTTTGCTCAAATAATTTTAGGTGACCTACCTCTCATCACACTGCCGTTATACCAACCTATAAAATTTCTTATTTTTCTTCTATCAATACCCACCCACCCATATTTAAGGTGTTGCCTGAGTAACACTTGTACCCAGAGGCGGATTTATCTTTTTTACGGCTATAGGCACCAAAAATTTGCCGCTCCTATAATAGGTGAAAAAGTTACAATACCCCTCCAAAATACCTACTCTAAATATTTAATATATAGACAATAGTAGTGGACGTCCATTTTAATTTTTAGACTATTTTTTTCGCCTGAAGTTATTTACGACACGCGACTCGATGTTTCAAACACAGATTGCGAAATAATATAATAATTTAATAACCAAATTTTTGATTATTATTATCATTATTCGTTACAGTTCTGAGTTCATATGATTGTCATATGTCGAATTAGTAATATAGTGTGGCAGTGTGAGTATTTATTTTTATCGAAATTACGACGACGCGCGACGTCGATCCCCGATAAGAATAATAAAACCATTGTTGCTTTATATATTTTTATGACCCATGCGGGCTCTGGGTGGACTATACCAACGTGTTAAAATATATAGTATTATCAAAAACTGTTTTCTATATAATTGTTTACTATAATATTTATAGGTAATGACTATAAATTATAATGAACCAAAATAGATTGGTATACTGAATATCATATACGATGTACTATAATATGTTTGATGTTTTTTAATAAAACACTACAAAATTTGCCGCCCCCCAAATTTTGCCGCCCTAGGCAGCTGCCTACAATGCCTAATGGGAAATCCGCCTCTGCTTGTACCCTATGTTACACGCCACTGACACATATTGTACCCATGGCCGGCGGCCCGCGGGCGACTTAAGTTTGTTAAAATTTTAAGCGGATTGCTTAACTAACCATGATGAACAAACATTTATCAAAAAACTCACTGTAAAATGTTTCATTAATCTTCCGATTGATTCCACTGTAAAATGAGCATTAAGAAATTATAAATTAACTGTTTTATATCATAGATAGAAGATAGATGGATCTGTTTTAAATGATAAGCGATAAACGTGATGCCTCGACTAAAAGAAATAGTGATTTATTTGTATATAAATAAATAGATATAGATAGATTGTAGAATTTTACTTCTAGGAACAACTCATATCTACACGCCGATCAAACACATAGTTAGACGGACAAAAAGTGAGATTGCATGTCGCTATGGAAACCCAAAGGTCACCGTGCTGTAAAATATATATAAAGATATACAATTTGTACGTAAATAATTTATTTTTGCCGATTTCAACCCTTTAAAATCAAAATTTTGAAAAATCCTTTCTTAGTAGAATTTGTCATTATAATATTAATCCATTCTCAACATTTCAATTCGATAACTCAAATAGGTTCAGATCTGCGTTGATTATTACTAAAGTAACCTTCCTTTATATATAGAGAAGAATATGTACCTACGCGTATTGCTATAATATTAGTGATAGGTTAAGACTTAAAAATACGAAAATAATTATTTTATGTACATAGACCCTTAAAGGAAAAATGTATTATATTCAGTAAATAATCAAAAAAATTCGGCCACCAGTGCTATTTATCACAAGTACAAATGAGGGGCGACATTTCAAAACGTACTTTTTCCAAAATTAAAGAAATTGAGTTATATATTGATTCTTATGGGAAAAAAGGCGGGAAATCGAATGGAGTGGTCAAAATGAACCAAAACGAACTATTTCCCTTGTTAAATTGAAGTTGTTAATCTGTTATTGTGGCACAACGTACTATTTCCGTGTCAAATATTAGGTCAAAACGAACTATTTACAGATTGCATCAAAACGTTCTATTTCCTGTGTTAAATAGGAGTTTGGTTTAGAAATATGTGGCAAAACGTACTAATTCCTAATATTTTTATAAAACAAACTATTTCCATATTACTTCAAAACGTAATATGTTCTATATGTTATAAAGATAGAAAACGAAATTGAAGTAAACACAAAACGTACTATTTCCAGTTGTTTGAAAATACATAAAATATTTTTTGTAGATTTTTTATAATTAATTCATTTATATAAATTAACTGTGCAAAATTAATTTGAATGGTTTATTTATTTATTTCTACATCTAAAAACATTATCATCATTCATCATACACCAAGCATTGTGATTATTGATAGTAAATTGCGCCAAAAGTGTTGATGGTCAGTGATAACGCCTATCATATTTATTTTATTCATTTTATTCATCTCAAAAACCTCAAACCACGGCCTTAGACTTTGTAATAGTATAATATAATATTATTAAAATGTATAAATCAAGAACTAAATGCCTTGTGCATCGAACAATACAGGAGGTAACTATTTCCATAAATCAGACTAAAACGTACTATTTGTCGGAAATAGGACGTTATGATGCAATTTAGTGCTTAAAATTATGAATTACTACATTAAAATTAAAATTTTAACATTAAATGACATCCTAACTAAAATCACTGAATTTTTATGAATTTTATGATGTTTTTACGATATTTCCACGAGTTTCTTAGTAATTCGGAACAGAAAATCGTGTTTTCTGAAAAAAGTGTAAAATGGAAATAGTACGTTTTGAAATGTCGCCCCTCAAATATAATATTATATACTGACCGGTCAACGTGTTGGCCAACTGCCGTTTTCGGAGGCTCGTCACACCGTCAGCGCCCGTCGGGCTGCTCAGCTCGTCCTCGTCCTCGGGTATGGTGTACACGTCCGAAGCGTTTGCGTTGGTCGGATTGCCTCCATAGTACGCTTGCTGTTCACTGCAATACTGCTCCTCGCGCCGTTGCTGCTGTTGTTGCTGTTGCTGCTGTTGCTGCTGCTGCATTCGGGCGGTGTCGACGTCGTCCAACAACACTTGGCCGTTCTCGTCCAACATGGGCATCGGCCGCAAGTTCATTAGTTCGACGCCACCGCCGGCCAGACACTCAGCCAGACTCACGTCGTCGCTGGAATCGGACCCGGAACGCTCTCCCTGCAGCTGCTGCTGTTGCTGTTGCTGTTGCTGCTGCAGTAGTTGTTGCTGCTGCTGCAATTGTTGCTGTTGCTGCTGGTGGTATTGCTGAGAGTTCCCGCCGGCGCCGGCTCCGTAAGGCATGGACACCTCGTTTTCCGGCGACACGGGTGACAGCTGTTCTTCGGGCGACAACTGTTGCTGGTGGTAGTCGTCGAAACCACGTTGCTGAATGTGCCGCCTTGCCGCCGCCGCAGCTGCCGAATTGTAACCACTATGCTGCTGATACGAGCCGCCGGCGGGTTGTTGGTACGCCGAAGTAGTGGTGTGTTGCTGCTGTTGTGAGTACGACGACGACGACGACGACAACGACGACGACCCACCGGCACCGCCAGCGCCGTCCCTGTGCTGTTGCTGGTAGACGTTACGGTCCTGATACGATGAGTTCTGTTGCTGTGGAGTGCCACTTTTGCTGTTATTGCCGTTGTAGTAAGTGGAGTCTTGGCCGCCGGACGACGCGTAACTTCCGTTAGAGGCAGTTTCGCCTCGAGATGACGACGACATCGCCGTCGTTCTGTATAACACGCAATAATGGTTAAAAACCAAATGAACAACAATTTAAAATAGGTATTGCTATAAATAACATAAATAAAATGAAAACATATAATTATGTGATGTTTAGTGAATATATTATGTATAACATGCTCACATTATATTTTTTAAATGTGTTGTGTACATTTCAAGTCTCTACATTTTTTTTTTTTTTATTACATCGAAAAACAAATCCAAATATTTTTGTATTACATCATAATTTTGTGCAAAACTAGTTCTGCACAAAATTTCTAGTTCTCCCTAATTTTAAGTACTGAGAATTTCCAATTTTAACCTCCAATTTTCAACTAGTCGCAGTTTTTGATCAAAAACTTCCGTCAAAACCACCCAATAAACACTGGACATTTCACCAATTTACAAAAATAAATGATTTATGAGGGGGGTGTCTCATTGTAGAACCAAAGCTTCATAAGATCCTGGTATGGACCCAACCTTAAGCTCCATAAAAAAAACTCTGACACTATTTTGCTCCTATTAGCAGGTTAACCCGAAACCCAAATAAATTTTTACTATGTGATGATGTGTAATTTTGTATGACGTACCTAACTATCTTGTGCGGTTAAAGTTCATTTTTTTTATTATAGTTATAATAATTATTAATGGGAATAATTTTACATTCAAAATTGGCATTGTAACTAAATATTTCTTCTCAACACATAAGCATTACTCTTCGTTTCGTCAATTCGTTCGACAGTTATATAATATCGTCTATCAATGCAATTCGTTGAAATTAAATAATATTCTAATAAGGAACATAATATCTTACATGATCTAAAAAATATTTGATACCTACACAGTTTTCGAATTAAGTTTTCCTCGAACTATACTCAATCCATTACCCGTATGAACTCGAATGTCAAATAAGTACAATTTTTGCACATGGAATAATTTTGAATATCGAATTGCATTTTTATTCTCGTTGTTTGAACAACCGAATACCAGCTACATCCAGCACTGGAAACCCGAAACACAAATAAAATATATTATTCGGATGCAAAACACTCATTATATCCGCACGCACGAGCGTAAAGCAAATACCGTACTTGCAATACATATATGTTTGAAGGCACACCCCCAAAGGTGGTACCTACGTGTAACCGAATAAAATGCGTCAAAAATAATAATAGAGCTTTGTGTATTTTTTTTTTTAGTTGTGTTTATCACTGCAGTATTACTTTAAGTGCCGTGTTATTGATTAAACCGTCAGCAAGCGGTCATATACATATTATTTTTGAGCTTAATTTCGTTTTCTTCTGAACGTTTAATAAATATGAGCGACAAAATAATATATATGTAACTATATTATGTATACTTTTTCGTTGAAAAATTAGCAGCCACTCAAAGCTGCTGTCATCCCTGCTGTCGTAAAACAACATTTATTGGCTTTTTAGTCGTAATTCGTTTTCAACTCGGCGGCGGCGACAATGCAATTATAATTATTATTATAAACTATAGGTGTAGGGGAGTTCTGTCGAACAGCCGCAAACACTGCTCTAGAGAAAAAAAATATGGCGGGCTTAAATATAAAGGTAATTCACAAAGCTGAGTGAGTTAATTATTACTTGTTTTTTTAACCCTTTTAAGCCAAGGTATATTTACAAGAAAACGTTAAAAGTTAATTTAATGTTTGGTTGACTTAATTCTGCAGTACCTATCCGAGTTAAAAGTGAATAAACAATTTATTATGTGTAATATAATAGGTACAATATTTAGCCCATACTTAATTTGTTTACCAACTCAAAACTATACTAAGTATAGTGTTTGCTTATATGTTACATATAATGTATACATCATTTCTATATAGCATAAAGGTAATAGGTAAGTACTCAATTAAAGATTTTCTTCCCTAAAAAAACAGTTTATACCTACAAACATTAGCTGAAATATCTTTCGACATAAAAACGAAATCGATTTTGAAATGTAATCAAACAAAATTGAAATCAGAATAAATAACTTAACTTCTTGAAATTTGAAAGTAGTTGATTTCACGTCAATTAAAAAAAAACAATGAAATCAAGTCAGTAGATAAATAACGAAAACCCAAAAGTAATTAGTAAAGTCAAGAAGCCAAAACTTGGTGATTTACGTGCGTAGGTTTGCGCATGACTGCAGTATCCACGATCATAAACTTTAAAATACAATATATTGTATTATTATAATGTCTACGACGGCGGTCGATATACTAATCATGATATCAGTGGTTATAAACATACGACCTAGGTACGGATAAGAATATGTACCTACGTCGGACGAGTGAGAAACCATTCTAGTAGGTAATCATATTAGGTGTAAACGTATTCGAGGGCCTCGGATGATTGGACGGTGACTAACATTTTGAAAACAATAATGTCTCGGCCCAACAAAACAATTTTTCCGCAAATATTTCTTGGTGATCATATTATGATTTATGACATTATAATAGTATGAGTGTAGGTATACTACAGACTTTAGCTTAGTATCTGCAGCTTGTGATTGTATCACTTGTATTTATATAATATTACTAATGAGTGCGTTATAAAAACTAATTAATATTATTCCTATAGAAAATCAAATTCAAACAAATAGGTAATAAAAATCAGCTGGCAAACAACCGTGAAAATAATTGTCGTTCCGTATGATTGGGTAGGGTTTCGGTAGATATCTGCTGAGTGAAATTAAACTGAGCGGCTTAACACTTCCATATGGACAAGCTATCCCTCTACCACATACAGAACATAATAGAAATGACAATAATCAATCAATATACCACTACGAAAAATAGTTCAGTTGACCTTGAGGCTTGAATTCACTGTTATCAATTTTGACTAGTGTCAAGTAACAATAAATTAATAAAAGGACCTGAAAATACTAAGAAAATGTTTTAAAAAATGGACGAACACCGAAATATATTTTTTTTTAACTCAAAACAAAAGTTTCACCATTGAGGTATCTGTTGCATGAAACAAATTATTACGATTACTTGGAATGCAAATCATCCAAAAAATAAATCATTTTTTATTGACATATAGGTCTCATTAATTAGTATAATCAATTACTATTTCATATAAAATAATTGTAAAAACATAATATTCATCCTATTACGTTTTACATTACTATAAGTTCAAATGTAGTTCATGAATTACTACTCCTATAAAATTGCAACATTTTAAACGACTTGTAAAAGTATACAAGTATTCGATTAAACTAAATTATTATGATAGTCATCTAATAGTTAACTTTATTACTTACTGATAATCAATAACCTATTAAGTAAAATTAAATAAAAATGAGACCACGTGTGTATAATAATAGGTAACTGGATAAATGCATAATATAAAGTGACAGGGGGCTTCCATCCCCGCTCTCTCTTCTAGCCAATCCTTCTATAATATTGTCCAACCCCCTCAGAAGTTTAATTTAAAATGCTTTTTATAATTCAATATACTCATCACTGTCACTTTTTTAAAATTATTATTATTGTTTTTGGTTGCCACGGTAATCATAAAATAGTGCAGAAAAACAAAATAAATACCAAACTCTTTTATATTATAGAGGGATGGATATATTATATAATACACATAACTAAAATATGAATTCATATTAAATGAACTACTTACCTAAATAAATATTAATACAATACATTTTGTATAAAAAAACAATATTTGTATATACTAAATATCAAAGATAATAATGTTATATTTAAGATATTTTAAAAGACACATTAGCGTATTATGTTATTTACCGAACATAAAATGGCCTGGAACCGATAATAGTGCTAGTCATATAACTTCAGTTTCATTAGTTTCAATAACTTAATTCTGCAACATTTTAATTTCAAATGTCTATTTAAAAAAATGTTCCAATGTATTTTTAGGATTCTTGAGTTTCATTAAGAACAATTTATGAGTGATCGTGTATTACATTATCAATCATTCCTACCAAGCCTTAAATCTGTTTTTGACACTACAAAAAAAAAAAACAAAAAAAATTTCAAAAATGTCAAATACCTATTAATAAATATTTTAAAATTCGTTAGAATATTTTGAAATTTTCACTGATAACAAAAAAAATAATAATTTATAAAAGAGTGAAAAAAAGTTTCTGCAGTAAATATTTTTTGAAATTATTACTAATAATTAAATTGGTTGAGGATAAAATATTGTCATTATATATAGATATTTAAACGTCGACCAAATTTGAATTTCAATCGATCACGAAAAATTGGTAATTTTACCTCCACACTTATTTCAAATATTCATACATAGCACAAAAAAATCCGAAATATTTTTAAAATTATGTCATCACTAATTAATGCGGGTAATATAAATATACAGTGGAAACTCGATACGTCGAAATTCAACGGAAATGAAATTTTTTCA
The DNA here is from genome assembly GCF_001856785.1 of Myzus persicae. Classification (NCBI taxonomy): domain Eukaryota; kingdom Metazoa; phylum Arthropoda; class Insecta; order Hemiptera; family Aphididae; genus Myzus; species Myzus persicae. The sequence goes on along the minus strand of NW_019101991.1, from coordinate 1,073,559 downwards.
ACTTATCGAGGTTTCCGACCTACCGAGGTTTTCGAAACAGCAAGGTTGTAGAAAAAAAGTTCGACTTAAAGAGTTTTTAAAATGTATATAGGTATGTACTGTGTATTAAAAGTTTTCAATTATTATATACAATGAAAAAAAAACAGGTAAGTGAATGTCGCTCTGTTGTACATTAGGTGTCTAAGAGATTGCTATAATGGATGGTATTCAATTTGAATTCAATGATAGGTATCAAATCGTTGCACACGAAAAACAATTCTGGCGGAGACGGTATGTCAGTTTAGGATATTTTAAATTCTTATTACTTATTATTAATATGGCAGCCGGTAAGTTGAATTAATATTATTCTTAAATTATATCTAATGCTGGAAAAATATTCAATATACCTTTGTGAAATTGGAATGTTTTGAAACCGATTTACAACAAAATGATAACCGTTATTCATCGTGTTAATATGCAATTTTGTCCAAATTTGAACACAAAATGTCTGTAAAAAATAATTGTATTCATATATTTTTTTAATTTCTTAATTATGGAAAAAAATGCTTAAGTGGAACCTTGTTTTAAATTTTCAATCCTTAGCTATAAAAACTGAACATTTTATACGTATTTAACTACAAAATTATTTTCGATTTTCAATTTGATAAATATTGTCAACATTTGAACTTTAAAATTTTATAAAAAAATGTTTTAATATTTTTCAACTGCTATTGTAACAACATATCAAAAGTCTTGTGTTAAATTGTCATGCTTTTTGACCCAACCAATAAAATTGTATTGACATTTATAGAAAAAAAAAATGAAAAAAAAAGAAAATGGAAATGTCCGCCAACAGCCTAAAACGAGTCAGAATATTTTGAAAAATTGTATTAAGTATATGAATTGATGAGATAAACATTGTATCTACAGTAATTCGTTTTTGAATTACAACAAAATAAGAAAATCGCTACTAGAGAAATCGAGTGAATATCCAATATTGTAAACATTTCAACTTCAAACGCTCATAAAAATTTAATTTGACTTTCCGGTAAAAATTTTTTTTGATAAAGGTAGACAAGATTTTTACGAATTTTGTCAAAATGTTAAATTTAAACGCTCATAAAAAATTATTTTTTATTTATACTCACTTTTTTTTTTTAATTTCTATTAACAACAACTTACAAGTAACCTTGTATTAAATTTACAAGTTTTTTGACAAAGCGAAAAAGTTTTTATCGACTTAAGTTTAAAAAAAAAACAAATAATAATCAAAAATTGTATGTGCCTATAAATAGTTCAACACAAATCGAAATATTTTGAAATTTTTATGGTGTATAGAAAACGCTTACACAAATATTCAGTGGAAATTGCATGTTTCTACGGAAAATTTGTTGGAGTTACACTAAAAACTAAAATCGATTTTTTCGAAATATGGTTTTGAGTAAAAATTCCCTTTTTTCCTCAATTGTTTGTTTGTTTTTCCTGTAGTTTTTGAAAACTATTGGGAATTTTAAATTTGGACCTCCCAAACGCACCAACTAGATTGGTGCCATAGACTTTCCTACCAGAAAAGCTGATATTGAAGAAAATCGAAGCACTTTTACAGCAAGAAACCGTGAGAGAGAAACAAAAAATAAGTTAAATAAAATAAAAACACACATACTGTAAAATCAATACATTCATCGCTCCGCTCAGAATCCAAACTGTGATTATATGGGTTATTTAAATTTAATAAAATATCGCGAAAAAAATATAATAGAACATATATTATGTAGTGTTGCAACTTTATAATAGATAATTTGTTATCTTACTTTGACTTAAAATTTGGGATTTGCTATTATCATCGAAACGAACAAGTCCATTAGACAAATGTTTATAGAATTATCCGTCTATAATTCTATATTCGGAGCACAGAATGATCGAGTTATCCATAGTTTTTTTTTTCAAGAAATCGAGGTTTCCTCAAGGGAACAGAATGTTTTTTGACTTATCAAGGTTTTCGACTTATCGAGGTTCTACTGTACTATGATAATATTATTATGTTTCTAAGGTTTTTTTAGTAAAAAAAAACAAAAATCTATGTAGTCAAAAAACTGACTTTATTTGTAAAACTTCCCGTTGTCCCTAATGTTTTTTATGCCCCCTCCCCCATCCCCCATACACCAACTTAAACCTATTTGCTACCAGAAAATATCCTCAAAGCTAAATATCCAAGCACTCATTTTACTAAAACGGGTACACAGCCACAATTATATTATACAACCTCACATAATTTTAAAATAAATACATTCATCGTTCCTCTCAGGATTTAAAACGCGATGCAGGAGTTATTAATGTCATTTGTTTCAGCTAATGTGTAAAATCAGTTTTATAACTCAATACCTAGCAAAGTGTTACATATTTTAAGGAAAATATGAATATTATTCACCCAAACGATGTTTTTCGACATAATTCACCACAAATATACGACCACAATACGTCAATACTTATAAAAATAAAGGCACCCGAACGATGTAGAGGTCGAACGATTTGTTTTCAAGAACATTAACATATCCGCGGTATTATAGCTGGTTGGTCACAATTACACTAACATAATACTATATAATCCAACCACACAATCATCACTCCACATCGTCCAACTATTTTATACCCAGAAGGACGTCACAAGCCTATGTTATAATGCTGTAATAAGTCCTGCGAGTTACCTGGGCATCGCCAAATGCGACGGCGCCACCGGTGCTGGTTCCGTGACGTCCATGTTCTTCGCCTTTGCCATGACGTTCTGGATCAATGCTCGCTCCTCAGCACTCAGGTGGCTCAGGTCCAGGCTCAGCGGGTCCGGGTCGGCCGTCGTGGTTTCCAGTATGCCTGTAAAAAACACGTTCAATATAGACGTTTGTATATAAATACAAATAATAATATCAAAAGACCCGAAACGATGATACCCAGACTGCACGAGTGGGTATAAATTACTAATTATTAGGAGAAAAGGAACTACTTTTTATTTGTATATTTTAAAACAGACACAAGATAAACAACAAATTAAAAAGTAGGTACTTAAAAAGCGTTTCAAATACTTTTGTCAATAAGTAGACGGTATTTAACTTATTGACAAAAGTTAAAAGACCAAATATAAAATATACTATGTAAAGTAGATATTTATAAAGTAATACAAATACTTTTCAAATATATTTTTTTTCACTTTATAATCAATAGGTACCAGTTATTTTTTCTTTGATGTTTAAACTCAAAGCTATATATAGTGGCTCGTTTAAACTATACATGTATAATATATACTACACTGTAACTACACAATAACTGCAGTATCGTGCTGTGTAGCACCTAGGAGACGTAAGGATAAGGGTGAAAGTATTTTTTTTATTTTGATATAATATTTTTTATCGGTACACCGGAAAATAAAGTTAAAACGATATTTGTAACCAATGGTTGTTTTTTTATTTTTGATATCACGAATACAAAGGGACTGTCAACATTCCCGGTGTATTCGATATTTTCGATAACTTTTATGATACCACTGTTATTATAAATATTATTATTAAAATTCATTATATACTTGGAATCAAGTCCAAAAAAAAAACAATACATTGTTATTCTTCAGTAAAATTCATAATTTTCTCCAAATTTGAACTTAAAATGTTTATAAAAAGAAATTGGATCAATAAATTATTTAAATTCTTTGTTGCGGTATGAATATTACTTATGAGAAACCTTGTTTAACATTAAATTTTACAAGCTTTTTAACAGAAAAAACCATTTGCATCGACATGTATAGAAAAGTTAACTAAAACTTATCAAAAATTTAAAATGTATATAAAAAGCTCAATATAATTTTGAAAATTTCACACTTGGGTTTAGAAAATGATAACATTATTAAACATTAATTGGTGACCTTTTCAAGTATCTAAGGATTTGTTTTTTAAATTTCAGCAAAATAAGAAAATTATACTGAGAGAAATAGTTATATTACGGCCATTACGGGTAAATTCCTTCAAAATTTAAACTCCAGGCACTCATAAAAATGTTTGAAGAATTAAGCTCAAATTTTTGGTTTTTAATCCACTAATAACAACTTAATAAAAAAAAAAAAATATTATGAGTTTATACCTAGAAAAATAATTTACAAATTTTTCTTATTTCATAATATACCTACTATATTATGCGCAAGTAACTACTAAGTAATAATAAACTTCATTTATGATCGGAAAAACATAATAAAATGTACTGGGGTACCTTATAAGTTATAACATATAGGTACCAATATGAGCTTACAAAATGTCGAATGCCTGTGTCTCATAATTTTTTCATTTATTTTTGTTCTATTTCTTCTTTAAAATATAATATTATGTTTATATATACAATACCCACACGCACACACAATTTAATCGGCAATGGTATTCGAGTTTATTGTTGGGTAGCACAAACATTTAATAAAAATTTAATGAGTCATTGGTGAGCTGATGGTCTCTTAAACTTGATTTTGTGGCCAATGATCGGTCCAATTAATTTCAGTAAACAATTAAATTAACAACTTTTCATGCATCTCGACATATAGACATAGGTACTTATATCAAACATAAAATGAAAACATTTCATTTCTGAGTAAAAAAAATCATAATACTGATAATCCAAACAGAAACGAAAAAGTATATTTAATGAAAATTAATTATTGTTATTTTTATAAAAGTTTATAATGAATTCAAAATACAAATATATACGAAATAATATTTCAAGTATTTTTAAAATGTATTTTAAATACATAAATATCATATAAATACATGTATTACTCAAATGATTAAGATATTTTGTGGTTTATAATATTGTTATATGTTAATGAGAATATGAGATACTGATGCGTTCATACTAACTTCATAGTAATCGGCACTAATCGCATAGATATAATAATATTATTATACTCTCGCACTTTCACTGTCTATTTATTCCATTGAGTTTGACAAGGTTAAATAATTATTGCCTTAATATTTTCGTATAATACGAATATTGACTTGAAAAATAAAAATTTAATATTCTCTAACAATATTCTATGTGAGGTTATATTTTTATAAGGTCTAAGCCATCTGCAAGGGACACCACTAGAGTTTAGAGGCATGAAGCTTTAGGTATACTGGTCACATGTAGTTTAAAGAATAATAATCAACATAATAATATATCGATAGGTGTACTTATATATATCTAGGTACCAAAGTCATAACTCATAATATAGTATGACCGACAATGAAAGGATAAAAAATAAATACTCCTTTAGAGCTTGTCATGTAACAATACATGATTGATGTACAACATGCACTTCATATAGGCACAACTAGCTAAATGATATAAACTATAATATGTAAAAGAAACGAGACGGACACAGGGCTGAAATCTGTATTTATATATTTTCGCAAAATGTTCTAAAGATAAAATATAATTAATTAATTGCAAACTTAAGTTAGGTAGCTCGTCAAAAATAATCAATTATACAAAACAATTACTTTGTAATGGACTCAACAACCTGAGTCGATATCGGTGATAGGTATTAAAATCAGATCTAGAAACGTAATTTCCCCCGACAAAAATTTCCCCGGACATAATCTTTTCATTCATTTATTTATTTTTTAGGTAGTTGTAATTTCTATAACTTTGATAAATTATGGATTAAAACGTATATATATTAGGTACCTGGTACACATACAATGTTACAAATACAGTTTTATTTGTTTCCAATCCTTCAATGTGACAATGTAATATAAGTAATAAAATTAATAATATATTAAAAACATATTTTTTTAGAAAAATGTTGTTTTTAATGACTAAAATTTTATAAAAGAATACTTTCAGAAGGTTGTAGCATAGTTTTTGAAATGACGAATGGTTCATAAAAAAACGATCATCCGTTAACTATATATGATATATGTATTGTTATCTTGTTTTCAACTTATTCACAAACTATAAATAGATAAAATAATATAATATTGTTGTATTTGAATTCCTAAACTAATTGGAATTAGCACTTGCAAAAATGTCATGTTCAAAGACGAGGTTAAAATAAAAGGTAAATTAGAAGATCAAAGTATTTACAATACAATTTTTTCAGCTGTGAAAATGTACGTTTAGTGTGACGTTTTTTTATTGAGTGGAAATGAATTCGGAAATATTGTCCACACGCTGAGAATTAATGGAAAGAGTTTGTTCAGGGAGATCACTGTCTGAGGAGATTTGGTCCGTTAGTATGAATACTATAGGTATAACGAGTAGGTTTGTAACCCAACATTATTCGCTCCGCGTTTCAATTAGTAGGTAATAAGTATGTAATAGTAATATTTTTAGTTCTAAAATCATCAGCTAAATCTAATCTAAAAATACGTGTCAGGCTCAATACTATGATTTCTGTTATGGTTTGAATTAACAAATGATAATGTCACATTATTAATTATTATCTCAATATATGATATAATTAAACATAAACGTTTAAATGATAATAATAGTATGAACTAATCAAATAAATTAAAAGCTACCTATATTATACGCAAACAACGTGCACAGAATTTTATCGTTCCTTATACTAATCGTGTATTAATAATTATTAATTAGTTGGTATATCTTTTAAAATAATATTTAAATTTTTTACTAGAAAATTCAATGAATTTATCGAAAATGTCCTACGGAAATGCAAGATGTGTAGATATACCATGCGTGACTTATATCGGATTCAGTTTTTGAAACTGAGATATTGGTGGTTTCTTATATCGTTTCATGGATTCAACGAAATAGAGTACGGATCGGTACTCGGTCACATGTCCAAGATACATACAAAAAATGACAGTGTAAACTTGGTGATGTATAAATGTATGATACAAAATACATCTACTGCTAAAAAAAAAATGTCTAACTTTCTTTATAACTGTCAAACAATGCCCAACAAATCAATAAAAACATGGTTTAGTTTAAAAAAAAGTGAGTAACCACTATCTGCTGTACAGTAGTTGTGCGTGCCTCGTCATTGAGCAGGTCACTGTAATGAGTGTGTTAAATTGAAATTCAATAGTAAATCTTTGTACCCGAAAAACAATTTTGAATAGAGTCGGTTATTACTTATTACTAACACTTAACAGATTATTTTACCATAGAATATTTAAATATTGATATTATTGTAATATTATCTATTGAAATTTATTTTACTATTACTTATTAGTAACAAGGTAGGTTGAATAATTTTTTTCCTAATACATCGATTCGGGAATTTAAAATGGTTTTACAATTAAATTGTATTCATGACTATTATATTAGTATTTTATAAATATAAAATATATTATTGTTCGTAATTTTTGATTCAATACCGACTTACCGTAGAAAGGTGTAAATCTAATGTTTGTAGAATAAAAAAAAAAAACTTAATTCCAAGCCATTTGCCTACGAATGACTGTGAATGCCCCCTGGTACGTTACAAATGTCAGCCTTCACAATGAGCTAAAAATTGCTACTATCAAACAAACAGCTGCCAAATTCTACACTCTCCTCCACTCCATAACGGCACACCACCCCAACTGCCTCATCGCTCAACTTCACTCCAACCATCTTCCAGAAAACCCGCCAAGACGTCTCAAAAGAAATTGGCCCAGAGACCTACTCAAGACTTAATGCATACCTTTTAAGAAAATTAAATCAAATTAAAATATTTTAAGCTCAGGTGCTTCAAATGTGAGGCTCCTTCATGTCATTCTCTGTCCCTTTTACATCTTATCTTATACCTTTTACTTATTGCGCCCCCCTTGTACAGATTGTAAATATTCATAAAATAAAAGTCTTTAAAAAAAAAAAAAACTTAAAAAATATTTTGAAAGTATCACGGTACATACACCTATATTATTAGCGGGGACTTCAGCGTTTACGACTAGTAATACACGTAAAAGCTTAAGTCCCCTCTAATAATATTTTTAAATTACGTCAAGATAACTAAAATCGCTCTTCTTCGTTTAAATATCCAATTTCGTCAACATTTTTTTTATCAAATATGCATAGAAATAAATTAGATTGCTTGTTAGATTTTAGGGTAAGAATTTATGAGGAACTTAATATTTATTTTTTATACATTTATAGGTACATAATAATTTGTAGCTTTTCATAAATTTAACAAATGTTGTATATATTTTAACTTCAAAAGCATAAAAAAAAATCTTGCCAATGTATTTTAATATTTCAAATTTAAATTAGAAAAACGTATAATGGATCTTGTATGAATTTTTCGAGATTTTGGTCTTATTCTTAATATTTTTACGAATAGATTCAGAAATATCCCAACGAAATTCTAAAATTTCAAATGCCTTTAATTAGGACAAGAAGCTTAAATGTATTCCAAATATAAATATCTTTAAACTTTAATTAAATTTAAAAAAATATCATGTAAGTACCAATAAAAGGTTTCAAGTTTCTAAGATTAATACTTCTTGAATAACAATAAATAAAACGAAAATCGTTTGGTGAGGAATCGTTATTTTTACCCTTGAATATCCAATTTCATCATCATTTAAATTTAAGACTCTAATAAAATGATAAATAATACTCATGGAATGCCACTCAATTTTTTTATATTCCTCGTAAAAAAATTATGTGGAAGCTGTCGTTAAATTTGCAAATACTTGGTTTGAGTATAAAACATTTACCAACCATTTTGAACATGAAAATAATTTACGATTTGGCTGAATTTCGTCAAAATTAAACTTAAAAAATAGATAAAAAAATTAGGTCGGTGTTATTTGTTTTTACAACAAAATAACAAAATCGATTTTGTCAACAATTGGTTTTGTGTTCAAATTTTGGTTTCTCCCAATTATTTAGTTAAATACGTTCTTGGAATTATTTACTTTCCACCACGTTTGGCACCAATTATAATATTATTCATCTACTTTCCTGGAAAGATATTAATGTTTTTTATTACTCGAAAAGGCGATGACAGATAAAAAAAATCAACATTAACACATAATTATAAAATTAACACATTTATCGCTCCGCTTACGATTATAAATATTTGTAATTTATAAACTATAATTTGTTAAATTAAAAAAAAAAATCAAATCATCTGGGACAATGCATATTTACGTAGTAGCTGGTACCTACAAAACGACGACGAAGAATTGTATGTTATCCAAAGAAGGATTTATTATTATTTGTGTCTCGTATTTAAAATAGGTAGGTACCTACTTGTCTTATTTACGTTTTAAATTCGATTCAATTTTACATCTTATGAATTACGGGTTGTATAGTTACATTTCTTGTGATGGAACCATTTTATATATAGTTTAAGTATTTGGAAGTATAGAAAAAAAAACGTTATAACCACGAGGTTAAACTTTGAAAAAAACTGTTAGTGAAATAAAAACGGAATATTTATTCTTTAACCGTAATCGATAAATAATTAAAAATAACGTTATGATTAAGGTATTATAAATGTTTAAAATTTAACGCAAAATCAATGTAACAATAAAAATCTTAATAGAAGTTTATTAATTTCAATATTATTTATTATTTCATTAAAAATAATGATATTTGTTAAATTATATTTTTTCAAATTATTATTCAATAGTATTTTTTTTTAATTTAATATTGTCAGTGGTGAAGATACCACAACCTTGATTGCATGTAACCACTTTGGTAACAAGTATGCTCTTCAATCACACTTGAATACAATGCATGTCCTATCCTTCTGTAGTACCTATATTGTCTATACTCTATGGTAATATCAGATTGAGTTAATATGCATCAGATCAAATTCAGATTTCTAATTGGTAGGCATGAATTTTAGTTGAATTATTTTTTTGAAAATAGATTTAATTTGAAACCTGTACAACTGATTGAGTTTGTCTTATCAAAAAAAAATTTTTCCTACTTATGGACCTGTGAAAATCGTAGGGTGGTTTTTTTAGAAATAATTACCTACTACTAATAATTTTTAAAAAAAATTATAAATAAACAATGTAAGTATAACTGCATATTACATAACAATAAATCTATAACAATTTTATCATATCTTTAAATTGTGTTCCATTATTATTTAATAGCTATAGATACTATAGTTCCATACATAGATGTATAGAACTATAAAATAACTAGATAGTCGAATCACTGTTTAGTCTCATATAAAACGTAAATATGAAGTCTGGCAGCCATAATATGTCAAGAGGGAAAAATACAATTAATTAATCCACGAAATATTTTTATTGTGGCACGAATTATATAATAACACAACGAATTCATCTTGATTTTTGGATAAACCCGATACTTTTATTGATATATTATATTAAATTTGATGGCATAGTCATAAATGTCATGGAATAATCAATCGTATTTTTCCCTCTAAGTGCATGACTCGCAGCCGACTTCAATATACTCATCGAGACGATTATTTAGTTGTTTTATATTATATTATCCATGATACTTGTTAGTTGTTATAATTATAGATTATATTGTATAGCTTTCCTATTTAATTATTAATATATTTAATTACCTTTTTATATTTTATCATTATAACTCGTGATTACAGATTTTTGTATAGTATATGTAATATGTTAATGTACTCAGTACTGTTAAGCAACCATAGACGATAGTCTATAGTATGACTTAATAAAAACATATAACTCAATACTAAGAGGAATCGATTAAACAGCATCTAAAATAATTTAAGAAATATATTTATTAAGTATACTACGACTTTTGAGGTGAACAGCCAAACTAAAGTAAAAACAATTTGTCCTATCAAAGGAGAAGTTATGAAAAAAATGTACAAAATTTCTGATTTTCTTAATTGTTTTAACTCTTTAATAATCACTAGGTCTTATAAAATAAAAAGTCGAAATATGTGTTAATAACATGAAATATTTTTATAAAAACAATTTTATTCATCATTATTTCTTAAAATACTAATTATACCTAACAAAAAAAGGAATGTATTGAATAGAATATAATGAATGAATAAACCGAAACCACTATAGTCACTATTATGGAGTACCTACTAGACTGCATAGTGCATATTATACTTACTTCGTGCTCTATTATGTAAAATATCTACATATGGATCTGTGAAGACTGAATGAAGGTTATTTTTAATAACTATTATTCACTATTTCCAATTAAAAGAAATATAAATGCACAATATACAACTGTTTATAATATAACATTTAATCTATAAAAGTGCTAAGTACATCTTTTAATCATTTTTTTATAACTTTACACTAGGTATATTACCATTATAGATTTTTTTTTTTTTATACTACATTAAACTACATTGTACTACAGATAAACTTTAACTGAAAAAAATGTAACTTATCAAGTGACCAGTTGTGAAAAACAAATCTTTTAACTCATTAATAATCATTGGGTCATGGATTTTTGTGTAATGAAAAGTCGAAATATATTATATTTAAAAAAAATGAAATATTTATCAAAAGTGTTTTTATTTAACATTAAATTTTTAAAATTCTAATTTAAAAAAATTTTAAATATAATTACTTAATAAAATCACTATGATTCATGATTGAACAAACGAAAACCACTATAGTTACTACTATATTGAATACCGGCCAGACATGATGAACATGTACTCCGTTGTATGTGACGTTTTACAATACATTGAACATATTATTATACGCGTATTTCCCACAGAATAAATTATTTTTGTAAAATAAACAAATATAAAAATACAAAATATTATTACGTACTTATTGGCTAAATATTTTTAAAAATATATATTTATAAAACAAACGGGTAAAGAGTACGTTTTGTTTTATTCGTGATGAGCTCATTACTAATCAGAATTAAGAAGAAATCTACATTTGATTACACCATATTATGTTTATATATAAAATTCCGTGACCTAGGTATAAATTAATCATTTTTGCATTCAAGGCCCATTACCGGCAAACATCACGAGTCTTAATTCGACAGCTACAGATATAAATATTTGTTTTTATTATTATTAAAGCTATCAATATAAAATTATAACAGCTTAACAGTTATAAGTAAAGAACCAATAGGAATACATAATAAACAGAAAAAAAACACATTATAACTAGTGAAGCTGCTGAAAACAAACAGATATTAATATTTTATAATAAATTACCTACTTTGCGATAAATAGAAACAGTCACTCTTCCTATTTCGTTCTATTCTCTAACTTAATATTACATCAATTACCTGGGTATACCTAGATCAAATGAAAAAATAAATTAAATTAAATTGAATACCGCGGTATCGAGCGTCGAGTTGTCACTATAGGTTAATACGGTTCAAACTATTTTATAGAACAGTATACCTACACCTACCTGGCTACCTATATGTATTAAATTAGCTAGGTTTAGTATAAACCTTAGTAACTTAGACTAGTAACTGCAGCCAGTATAGTGGGCCCCCTCTCATTAATGTTAGGTATGTGTGTAATGTATATATAGATCAGTACACGCAGTTAGTAATTCAGTTATAAGTTGGCCACGAGTCTGTGTCCTCAAAAATATAACGATGATTAAAAAATCACACATTCCGCTCCGCCGTGTAAATATCATCATCTTATTCCCAGTCCATTCCTATAACCACGGCACGAGAAAGTTCAGAGTGTTTCAAATCCCCCCGAGAAAGCACAAGCAGTATACGGTGCAGTGAAAATCGATATTTTTTAACCCAGTTTCACGCACACGAGCCGTATGCGCCCCCGTGCGTGCAAACCCCTTAGGGTCGCTGCCACCATATACATATATATTACAATATACGAACGACACAGTTTATTGTTGTTGGAATAATAAAATTGCAAGCGTATTTATATTAGAAATACGTATATGTGTATATTTGTAGATAATAACAAAAGGATGATGGTCTCTTTGCACATATAGATTCCGCACTGAGGAGACTCATTGATGCGTGAGTAATTACAAAAAAAAAAAGCTTCAAACGGGGTTTTTTTTTACAAAGTTGTAAATTGGTGGAAAGTGAATGTATACATGGTATTTTAAAGTTATCGTACTTAAATGAACACACAATAACTTCCAGATAATTAACCAAAAACTATATTATATTATACACAAAAACTAAGTGAATTATATCATGGTGTAGTGAGTTACAAGCATGTTGACATTATAGTTAATACATCTTGTTACTGGAATAAACATTTTCGAGATGGTCAAGTGACATATTTTAATTTCATTAGAAATTGAGATAACAATTATTTCGTATACATACATGCATATTACCTTATAATATATTGCCATTGTTATTTTTTTTTTATTAATTTAAAAATTGAATTCATTCATTAGTGAAAAAATCAAATATAAGCTTATTGAATTATAATTAGAGGGCCTTTTGTATATAAATAGTTTATTCTGACCAGTAAAGAAAATTAAAATCACCTACAATATTATCCTTATATCAGCTGGTCGCACAGACAACCACTAAATAAATTATAACAGGGTAGACTGTATAATATGCTTATGATTATGTTCATAGTCATTTCTCACAAGTGTTCAACCGTTGTCGAATATATGATTATAATTTATAATCAATCTTTTTTTTCCGTGGTCTTTGAATCCACTGTTCAACAATTTATTAAAAACATGTGTTAAGCAAACCCATAACGTTGTTTAGCAGATGTGAATTTTTACTAACACAAGAAGCTTACAATCTACAGAGTGATTCAAAAGGCTTGATCCGATTTCAAAAATGTAAGTTTATTTCAAAAGTATAAAATATATTATTAAGATAATCAAGTTTTAATTAGTTTGCTCGCAAAATATTACTTCATCCGATTACGAATTTATATATCAGCTCAGCAATCTGAATTTTAATTGATTACTATGCAGGTACATGTATGCTGGGTGGTCATTGGGGGTCATATATAGAACATAATTTTTAATCATACCATAATATTTATATTACAAAAAACATTTACACCATTGTTAGGTTAGGTTAGATATTGCAATAGTGTAGTAGATCGTTAATACTGAATCAATGATTGCTTAAATATTACTAAGTGCCCCTAGATAATTTATTAAATCAATATTTTGTATGCAAGCTATATTAATAAATTAATGTTTTTGAACTGGAATACGAATATAAATAACTTAAAAATCCAAAGAAGTAAACAGTATTTATGAAAGTTTAACTAATTTGAATTCCGATTAAATAACAGCAAAAATATTTAATATTATAGAGACTAGAGACTTATTATTTTCAGATTGATTTGATGGAATTTTTAGTTCTTAGAATTCTTCATCCAAATTCTAAATATAGGTACTGTGTGTTGTTCGTTGGTATTATATGGAGGTATTTAAAAAACTCCGAAAATTCATACCCCATATTTATTTAAACACGTTTACTATGAATTGTATTATAGAGACGAACAACATAAATGAAAACAATTCTTCGAATACCCATAGAGTTATATTATTATTATTTATTTTTACTTTCGACTTCATAATAATACAACATTATTACAATATTCTCAGTAGAAGTGAAAAAGCAGCCTTTGTTAGTATTATGTAAGTTCTATAATATTGTAAATGCCAAAATAATCAGTTTTTGGAATAAACAATATAATTTGTAAGAAAAGTTTAAATAATTTACATTACGTAATCCTGTGTAAAATTCTAGTTCAAAACTGAAATACCTTATATTTCTGAATTCTATTGTTAAAAAAAACATTATAAATAAAAATAAAAAAGACTGTCTATCAGCCTACATTACTACCTAGGTAAGTTTATTTTATTTATCTATTTCTGAGGAAATTTTAAAATGTATTTACATTACTATTACTTATAAGTAGTTTATTTTTCAATTATAAGTACAGTATGTTAAATTTTTATTTGAAGGGAGATTGTTGTATTTTATTTTTGCCAAAAACATCGGATATTATACTATTATACCTATATCTTTAATTATAATTGTCATATGGTGATTGTATTAACTAATAACTAGTTTAATATCGATGTACCAAACAATAGTGAAAATTGGTTAAAACCAGTCTGAATATTTATCACTATTTCTTTTAATATTATTTATATACTTGGTTATCTATATTTTATCATCTTAACTAGAAATAACAGATTTTTGTATAGTATGTATGTTTATGTATTGTTGAGAAATCATAGACAAATTGTAGTGAATTTCACAAATGTCATCAATATTTAAACATAACTGCTTAAAAAAAATTAAATTTATTTTTGACATTAATTTACTAATTACTGATTAAAAATTGAGGTGGAATCTTGTATTACATTTTCTCCAAAAATGTTCTATCATAAAAAAACGAAAAAACGTTAAAAATTTCAAATTTCAAATCTCTATAAATAGCTCAAAAAAGCAAAAATATTTTGAAAATTACTATAACATGTTAATATAAATATTTTGGTAAAACTTCAAGCATCTACGGTTATTGTTTTTTTTTTAATTTTGACAGTATTGATTTTGTTGAAAACTGGTAGGTACCTATTGCGTAAATATTCACATGTCTTAACCGATCCGATGAATGCTACTATAGAAACTACATTCAAAGTTTGAAATTAAATCATTTTTTCTGATATAACAGATGCATTACCAATATATTTGTCGCTCCAATCAGAATCTATGAATACATTCGAACACTAATTCCCATAATTTTATAATTTTTAGTTATTAATTAGCTAGAGATTTTGTACAGAATAACTTACAATTTATCAAGGGTCAAGATTATAAAAAACAATATCGAAATATGAGATACAACCATGTAATCTGGGTGCTTTCAGTTTTTTACCCTTATAATAGCGGGGAAGTTTATCGTTTATCCGGGTAGGTATTTGAAAAGCCGATATTAAACGCAAAATGTATTAATAATGATTTAATTGCTATTACCTATATATAATATTATATAAGTGGGCGTCGCCCGTTTGAGCATTGGTACCTTTTTTAGCCTGAAATTGGAATAGGTCATTTCTGCTCACATTTATAGCCCATTTGTGTACGCGCGGGTACGCTTTTTACCTTTAAGACACCATGGGTCATTTGAGCTTGATTTGTATGCCTTTATAGTCTATTCGATTTTTACTGAATCGCGTAACAAGGTTCTTTGGTAAAGGAAAAAAATAAGTTAGTAATTGTTCCCATTCTTTTAGTAATATTATAGGTATCTTTTGTGTGATTAAATAATAAATGAAACATTTTTTTTGTAAACTTTTGTCAATAAAGTGTATTTAATTTGATTTAAGTGTTCTAATTAATCAATACTTTTAAGCATCATCATTTAAACACTTTTCCCGTTATTACTAAACTTTTTGCACTCCCATCATGAACTTAATAAGTACTTATATAACTTATGAACAAAAGAAGTTGTAAGTTATAATGGCAACTGTATTGAAATGTTTAAAATAAACGAATTATACGCATTTGTATTTTGTACATTGTGCAGTATAAATATGATGAACGATGAACTTACTACAACATATTAACGGCAATAAATATAAACTATAATTCAAATATTGTATGCATATACCTAATCTAGCTTATTATTTGAGCTGTGGTACTTACAGCTACCTGAATAATATAGGCACAACTGCCCGATATAGAGAGCCCAAATATTTATCAACACTGATGTAGCTACACTACGTAATATTCTTTAAATATTTAATTTCGTTTAAATTTGAAGGTTTAAATGTTTATAAAAAAAATTGTACTTATAATATGTATTTAAGATTTGTAAGTTCAATACCTATGAACTACTCGTGAAGAACTTTGTAATACATTTTCAAGTCTTATCTAAAAAAATTAAACAGCCTTGATCTCTTTTCAACTACAAAATAATTTACAAAATGTTCGTGGTTTTGACAAGTTTTGACAACATTTAAAATTCAAATGATTCTAAAATAAAAAATCTTTCATATGTGTACCTATTAAGTATTTTAAAAAAGTTTCCATTAAAACGTATTATTTTAATACAAACATTAATAAATTTCATAAATTATATAAGAAAAATAAAATGAAATTATTATGAAAAAAAATATCAAAACACAATAGGTAATGCGGACACTTATAAAGGAAATAAATTTTGATTCCGATAAAGATTCAAGATAATAATATCATATTTGAGCTTTGCATTGTTCCGTTTCGATGTGCTTATCCCTGAAAAGTACAATAAATATTGGAAAAAAAATAATAAAAGATCAGTGGAAATAGCATATATGGCCAACAGCAGTTTATATAAAGATTTTGATCGTGGCTCGGGATTTGTAAAAGGTTGTGTACGCATGATATATTATTATAAAGAAAAATATATACTTTGTTACCAGATAACAACAACGTTACATTTTTTTATTCCATATAACTAATACAACGATACTAAATATATACAAAATTCAAATAGATATAACAAAAATAATAATTGTTCAACAAAAAAAAAATTAAGAATTAAAATGTTTATATAATTGTTTTGTGAGTTGTATAATTACCATCACTGGAAAAAAATGTCTATACATTAGTACCAGAATAGGCACTGAGAAAATATCATAAAAATGCTTGTTTATAAAAACACAACAATAATAGTGTAGGACGTACCTAGATATAATCTGTATACTACAAGATAAGTAAAATCAACAATCGTATTAAAAACGTTCACAACGCAGTGTAAAAGTCAAAGGATTGTAATATAGCAGGAAATGTAAAACTGGTTAGGCATTTATGACAGGGAAATGAGTAAGAACCTGGAATATTAAAATCTGGACTTTAAAACGTGGATAGTATAAATCAGGACTTTTATTGTTCAGATTTGTACAGTCTAGATTTCTAGTGTCCATATTTTTGAGTCCAGAATTTAACACTCCAAGTCACCTCATAAGTTATAACAGATGTTTAATCAATTTTTCAGGATCTAAGCTAAGTCGACTTCCGACCCTTACGACCTGAATAACAATAAATGTACCAATTTTATTTTGAAAAGTGTTGGACTACACACTTCAGCTTTTTATTAAAAACAGTGGCTAGATAGTAGATAGTAAGTAACTAGTAAATAGGTACCAACCACCAACCCATATTTCCATATTTAAAAAAATTAATCAAATACTCATTCATACATACATACTTAGTGTTCAAATTTTACTATTGATATTTTAAGTACAAAATTCAAACTAAAGTCCTTGATTAAGTCTTTTTAAAATACATCATGGACATGATTTTTGTATCTACCATTATAAATAACTAGTTACAATAGTTTACAAAAGAAAATAAATGTATTAATAAAATAAATTTTGTCAACATTTTATTTTTAAATGTTTATAAAAAAAACTGCTTAATATTTCTAAATAGTAATCAAACAAACTTATGAATACCCTTGTATTCAATTGATAGAAATACTCGCGTTTTGACCAAATGAATCATATTTTTTACCGACATTTATGAAAAACCCTATTTATTATTTATTTATTTATTTATGGTAATTCATAGTCGATCTAGCTTACATTTTAAACTACTAACCTTTAAGGTAGGTAACGAAATAATTTTTTAATTAATAATAAGAAAAAACTCTTGCTGAATCTATGGATGACAGTTATATGAAATCGGGCAAAAACTATGGGTTTGAATAAGGGTCAACCTGTTTCAGGTCTTTTATTTTATATGTAGTAATTATAGCTGGCCCTGCTACGGTGTTGCTATGGTGACAAATTAAATAATGTCAGTGGATTTACCCTGTCTCTAATTTTACATCAAAATATGTAAACTATGCATATTTATACACATTTGTTGGGAAAGTTTTTCGACCAACAAATATTTTGGTCTAACATTTTAATATCAATATCCAATTATATCTGACAACTATTTTATTTTCTGTAACTAATGGTAACGTTAAATGAAAATAAAAAATTATTCGTTTTTTCTGAACGTGTTCTCTAGGTGCTCCCCTGTTTGAAATACAAAATTAAAAAAGCGCGTAAGGAGATGTCTCTCTGCTGTACATTATGTGTTTAGGAGGTCGCTATAATGGATGGTATTAAATTTGAATTCAATTATATCATATTATCATTGTATATGAAAAACGATTCAAGCGGAGACCGTATGTCAGTCTAAGATATTTTATATTGTAATTATTTATTATTAATTTGGTAGCTGGGAAGTTGAATTAATACTATTCTTACATTATCAGTGATGCTAGAAAATTATTAAACATACCTATGTACAATAGGAATGTTTTGGAACCAAATTACAACAAAATTATAACCGTTATTCTTTGTGTTAATATGCAATTTTGTCCAAATTTGAACTTAAAATGTCTGTAAAAAAACTGTATGCATATATTTTTTAGATTTCTTAGTTATGTAAAAAACTGCTTAAGTGGAACATTGTTTTAAATTTTCAATCCTTAGCTATAAAAACTGAACATTTTATACGTTTTTAACTACTAAATCATTTTCGATTTTCAATTTGATAAATATTATCAAAATTTGAACTTTAAAGGCTTATAAAAAATTGTTTTAATATTTTTCAACTGCTATTGTAACAGTATATCAAAAATCTTGTGTTAAATTGTGATGCTTTTTGACAAAACCAATAAAATTGTATTGACATTTATAGAAAAAAATGAAAGAAAAGGAAAATGGAAATGTCCACCAACAGCCTAAAACGAGTCAGAATATTTTGAAAAATTGTATCAAGTATATGAATTGATGAAATAAACATTGTATTTACCGTAATTCGTTTTTGAATTACAACAAAATAAGAAAATCGCTACAAGAAAAATCGAGTGAATATCCAATGTTGTAAGATAATTTCAACTTCAAACGCTCACAAAAATTTAATTCGACTTTTCGGTTTTTTTTTTTTTTGATAAAGGTATTTAAACTTGATGACAGACACAAAAAAAATATATAAAACACACATCATTGTAAAATCAATACGTTCATCGCTCCGCTCAGAATCTAAAATGCTACTCCACTGTGCGTGTTCTTGGTCATGGGATTACTTATTTACCGAATTTCAGACCCGTGAGTGCGATGGACTTGGTTATGGATGGCGCACGCGCGCAAGCACACACACACACAAACCTTCCCCTTTTATTAAACCTTATTCCATGTAAATGTATGGAATTTAATACCCTTCTTTAATTTTTTAGAATATAATATAATATTTATTAATTTTTTTTCATATTTTTCACTTTATCTCAAAGTACTGCAGATGCGAGAGAGTAATAATCCGCCGACAAAAAAATACTTTCAACTGTTCAAGTGGGTTATTATTTTGACGGATGACGTCGTCCTCGTCGCCGCACAAACAAAAATGCTCGCACCGTAATATTTACTATTCAGTATTCAGTGGACTGTATACGCATATAGCGTGTAAAACGAAAAGAGCAAACATGTCACTATCGTCTCTCGTGGCTCGAGAACACTGAGCGCATACGATATTACATTTTCAAAAAGTATAACAACAGCCTTGTCTGTAGTTGTCGCTATATATCATATTATTATAATACGTTATAACATAATATTCACACTCATAATAATTACAATTTATCATAAAATTATTATTATTATTATTATTATTATTAATATTACTTCTGAACAAAACAAGTGAAAGCGGATCTTACGTTTCTTGCAATATTTTTCTGTTGTTAGAATAATATCATTATAATTGACGATCCATTTAATAGTGACTATATCGATTAATGATTTTCAACTCCAAGGTGGTAGGAAGGAGTAATATATATTTTTGTTTCATGATTTTGTTCTAAAAGCCTGAAAAACTAGGTCTAATTCTAGGCAAGCCTGGGCAAGTTAATGATAGTTTTTAATTGAGTTAAGTTAATTGATAGAAAACATTATAAAAAGTTTAAAGATAAAAGTCATCATATTATTTTTAACTTAGTTAAGTTAAAAGTTAAACGAAAATTTACATATCAATTATTAACTTAAAATAAGTTATTTTTATTGAACTATTTTGGTTCATGGTACATGAATTAAATTAAATTAAATTTTTAATTTCCTATTTTAGTAAATGTGTATAAAATATGCATTATCAATAATAATAATTGTAATAGCTATATTCATTATTTAATTATTTATAAATTGACGTAACATGGATTTAACTGAAAGTACCTATTTCGTTATTTAATAGGCTTAATCAATAAAAATCAGTGAAGTTAAAATGTTAAAATAAATAAAATTTACTTGACTTCAACTTTTTAGTTCATTTATTCCCAGGCTTGGGCATTGCCTCTTGGTAGGTATACTCGAAATAATCAGATTTAAAATCCTTTAAAGTTGTTTTTGATGGATGGCCAATTTTTTAAGTTACTGTGCAATAAGATATATTTTTATAGTTCAATACTAAAATCGTGTTGAAATCCTATTTTTACAACGCTGAGTATATGTTTTTATTAAATTTTTTTTTAACATGCACCTTAAATTGTTATCGACTTTCCAACGCGTAATTATATTATCATTCAATCCCTTTCAATAATATAGAACAGCTGACTATAAATCGTAAATTTATATTAAAAACAATTCGAGCAAGTTTATCATACTAGGATCAGTTTTTACGCACCTGTGAAAAACGTGGTACCAGACTCCACTCACTGCAAAGTTAAGAAAATGAAACAATTATTCACAATAACCTACAGAAAAAAAACCATTTTAATAAACAGAAATATTACAAGATTATTATCGGATCATTTTAATTACTTTAGCTTACAGTTTTGGGACTTTTAAGTTACTAAATGATATGTTTAAATAATGGTATAGTCGATTGTAGAAAGAGAATAAATTTTTTTGGGTGGGGGGAACTCGTGGCAACATAGGCCATTGGGTGTGGGGTGGTACAGTGGGGGTTTCTTGTATATGTTTTCTAAGTGGGTTTTTATGTTGATAGGGTTGTAACTTGTAACATGTATTGTGTAAGTGTGACAAGGATATGTTGCTAAAAAATGAGGTGGTCACCCATCCGGGAAGTAGCATCGCCGGCCGGTACGTATACTCAAAGCGTTCTACCACACCTCACCAAGCTGCAAAGAAAATATCGTATTTTATTGAATGCAATGACAATATTTTTAGATATGCCTACACATGCAGTGGTTTCTAAACTTCTATCCATCGTGACACATTATTATATCACAAGTCACGGCACACTCGGGAATATTTCCTATTTGTCGAAAATACATAGTATGGGAGATGGGACCGGAAAACACATACTCATGTAAGTGAATACCAGACTACGCAAATAACACGAAACTTTTTTAAAATTTCTAGGCATAGCCTTTGGAAAACATTTGTGTACACTGATTTGAGGGCGTGTTAGAGACACTTACACGAAATATAATCATACACAACATACACGACACAAATACGCGACCATACGAACATAACGTTTACTGAGTACCTATTGAATACTCCCTTTAAAATGGCTCCGCGCTTCCAACCACCTTCACAGCATGGTTCTCGATATCTACATTATAAGCGTCTACCTACGTTGCTACATAAAAAACTGTAAACGTTATTATTTTTAAAACTATCCTCGTCGATGGTTGTATTTGAAAAAATGTTTGACATAAGATACTAATATAGGCAATATAATACATAAGTACCTATTATGTTTTGTTAAAATATTTTATTTCTCATTTATTATACAAAGGTACGTACCTAAATCCGTGGTGTGGGTAAAATATAACATCATTTTGTATTGTAAATTCATCGAAATTAGCCATTCACAACCCTTATTAAAATCACCTCTGTATTTTTAAACATTAAACTTAAACCCTAACCATTCTCATTTTACATACACTTGATTTTATTTGTTCACTAAATAACAGCCAATAAGACGGTAGGTCTAATAATTTTGTTCGTAATAATATGTATTTTATTTCATCTGATACTTATGAATAAAGGAAGAGCGTTTGAACAAAGGCATAATTCTTAGAAAAAATGTATAGGTAGTTTTTTGTATAAATGAAAATATTTTATTTTTACATTAGAAATATAAACATATTTTTAACGGCTTAGATGTTGTAATAATTCGTGATCATTTAGGAGCGCATGTATGTGGTTTAAATTTAAATTAAATAAAAAGTAGGTAGGTATTTACCTAATCAATATTATAATAATATGAGTATAATATGACGTAGGTATTTAAAATGTATCCGTGTGGACGTAAATAAGTATTACCAACTAATGTGCACCTAATGCTGTTATTGGATATTTTATAATTATAACAGCTAGGTTTTGGTTCGGTCTACGAGCAAATTCGATTTGAAAAAAAATGGCCCTCTAATCTTTGTAATTGCTTTATGTCGGCCCTGAATTAAATCTTCGATTCAAAAGTAATTCCGTGCGTAGCAGCAGAATGCCGTCGCTATTTGTTAAGATAACTGTATGGCATCAAAAAAAGATAACTCCAGTTGTGTATTATTTTCCGACCGCGACAATCCAGCTGCTATTCTTCCCTTAGTCTATGCAGCCCTCGGGCTTTTTGGTGGTGGCATGGAGGGAGGTAGTCAGGGGACTAGTGCAGCACTTCGCCTTAGTCGTCATCATTGATTTCTTCTTTACTACCTACCTTACCACACACGACCCGTTATTACCTATTATTATTATTAGTAGTAGTAGTAATAGTAATAGTAGTAGTAATAGTAGTAGTAATAGTAGTAGTAATAGTAATAGTAGTAGTAGTAGTATTGTTGTCCTTTGTAGCTTTGTTGTTATACGATGTTGACAGGCGCGGTACAAGAATCAGGAAAAATATTCGAACATGGGTCGGCGAATTCGATAAATAAACAAGACGTTAACCGAATACGTTTTCACGTTATGCGCAATCATATATTATACCATTATAATATTTCCAATAGAGTAGGTTCATACACTTTCTAGTTTTTTTCATTGAAAAACTCCTGAAGGTGTGTAAAAATATATATTTCGCTGAGTTATGACCGATCCGGATTTATATATTGAAACTTACTGAAACATGGTACTGGTATATTTTTTTTTTAATATTCCTTAAATAATTATTTAAGTGAGGTGTACACTATGGAATAATAATTATTATTTATTACACCGTAGTTATAAGTTATAACAGTTTTTCTTGTTGAATAATGGTTCTATCCGTTTTATTGAAAGTTATTTAAAATTAAAAGATTTTTTTTATTTTATTCATTTTATTCCATTTCCAAATATTTGGACATTTGATAACCCAATAGGAAAGTTGTTCATATCAGTATAGGCTTAGTAAAGTGTTACGTTTAACGGCTCTGCAAATTAATAGGTACCATCACTATGAGTCTTTAAAGATACAAAAACATTAATGAAAGTACGTAGTTATATGTTAAGAAAATATTTGTCCAGGGAAACCCTAAAAATAATTGTTTTGCTTTCATAAGACTACAAAATGTATTCAAAGACGGTATGTGAAAACATTTAAATCAGGACTATAGTTGTGGCTTCAAGGGCTTGATTTCCAAATACGTAAGTATATATGTAATACTAAAAATATTAATAAAAGCGATTTTATTCAGGTGATACGTCTACAATGTACCAATATGTATATAATATCAATATTTCAGCCCAACATTCAATGGTTCCTATCTATAATCTACAAATGTATAGACTTTATAGATAGTATTCCGACAACAGCTGATATTAGGACATTTTTTAAAATACCGTTTCTCAAAATTAATAACAATAATATTGTATTCAAAAAAATCATCAAATTGAAAATGAACAAATTATTTTGCAGTTAAATATTTATAAAATGTTTTAGTTTTATAGCTAAAGATCGAAAATGTAAAACAAATTTCCATGTAAGTAGGTTAATCTGTAACTAAAATAATTGAAAAATAAATAAACACAGTTTTTTTAATAGTTGTTTTATGCTCAAATTTGTTAAAAAATCTATTAAATAACAAAGAACAATGAATTACGTTATTTTGTTTCAATTTAAAAATATTATTCGTGAGTACTTACTTTTAGAGTATATTATTATATTTTATACACACAATGACAATGACTTTTCATACGTAATTTTTCTAGCAAAAATAAATTTAACGCACTGAACTACTAAAGCTTAATAGTGATATAAATTACTTTAATCACAGTTATATCATCAAATATACTAAATTACTAAATAATATTGGCTGACAAACCGTCTTAGCTCAAAATCGTTTTTCGTAAACAATGATTTTATTTAACATTACAGTGACCCACTCATAACCTATTGTACAGCATAGCGAAATCCACTTACCCCCCCACCCTTTTTTATTTAATGTGTCTTAACGATTTTTCTTTGTGATATGTGGAAACTTACCCTTACCCAATTATAAGACCTGCGGTCCTTAATTATGGTTTCTAGGCTTTCAAAAACAAACTATATTTAGCTTTTGAGTTCTTCTATAGTTGTACCTATATTTACAGCTTTTGGCTTTTGTATAGTTATAAACATACACTATATAGCCTATAGTATACATGCATTCATATACCTGCAGCTTTAAGCCTTTAACAGAACCATTCTTTGCATTTCTCATTTTATTTCTTATTTTATGACATTTTTGAGCTGCATTTGAAAGCTTAACAAAAAGAAAACAATTACTTTAACTATAGGTAAGGGAAAATAATATCTAGGAGTTATTTTCCCAATGTTTTTATTTTAAACCGAACTGTTTAAACTTATTTTATAAATATTAATTTCTACTGAATTGAAAATAATATGTTTAAAGTAAATATTTAAAAATGTTTACATGCGTGTTACATAATGTTTTTCATGACAATTCATTAATTTGATAAATTAGGTTTCTTTAGTCAGAACAAGCGCAGATATAAAATGATAAATGCAAATATAAATGGAGATAAAAAATGTTTCGATGACATTCTGTCAGGGTTGGTTCTAAGCAATCGATCAAATTCTGGTAGACTGGTAAACAGTTTGATGTATATATGCATGAAGGCCGATCAATATTAACGAAAACAATTGGTTTTGACTAACAGTTTAATTTTAACCTTTAACTTAAAAAAAATAATATTCTTTCCAAGTTGTGCAGTTAAATATAATGGATGGAAAAGAAATATAAATAAATAAGATGTCTATTATAATTATAGTATCAACTCTAAATCTGTATAATACGAACCTATAGTAGGTATAAATTTCAGACTCATTGTTATAATAATAATGTAATATTATAACACTATTGTCATCATTAACATAGTTGAGCAATTATTTAGAATAGTCAATGATCATAAGAAGGACCTACATGGCTACATAAACTATAGTGTAAAAGAGAAATAATTACAAAATATGAGTTTCCAATTGAATATTATATGCTAATACATATTTAGGTCAATCTTTGGTGGATTATGAAATACCAACTTTTTTTTAATTCTATGCCTAATGAGTTAAAAAATATTAAAGTTTAGTATTTAAATGGTTATTTTCTGAACTAGATAACATATTATCTTGATCTTGATCATATATGTGTCAACGATGTATATTTTTAATTTGTCTTTTAAATGTTTTTATTACTAACGTCATTTAATCTGTTCACTTTGAAATTTTGTTTTTATACAATATAATATTTAAGTAAAATTGTATAAGTGATTTTTTACATGTATTAAGTAAGTGCTTACTATTTTATGTTTATTACGTCATGGGTACTTAATGTTTATAACCCCCAAAACATGCTATGAGCTTACAGAGGGAAAGAAATTAAGATCTGAATTGAGAAAACCAAAACATAAAACATTGTTATTACTCGTTTCAAGTATTCATTGATAAACCATCGTTTATTTAAACGATCTTATTTGAGATGATGGGTAAAAAAAATATTGAGTAGGTACAGTAATCATATATAATATGTAATATATACATATAATATGCATTAGTATCCTCCTCAAAAGTTTTATAAGCCCTCTTCCCCCCTAAAAATAAATAAAAAATTATGTTAATACTATTTTCCTACAAATAAAAAATGTCTAAAATATTTTCTTAGTAATATTGGTTTATGATTGTGCTTTAAAAAAGTCTCTATTTCCCTTGAAGTACTTTTTGAATTCCAACCGACAACTATCATTATTTTAAAAACAAATTATAAAAAACTGAAGAGCGCTTGGTTCTGCTGCTCATTCAAGTTTGAATTCAATAAATTATTTAAGAAACAATTTTGAGACGGCGGAAAATTATTGGAACTTAAAACGTTTATCGAATAAAATTGTGCACATAGAACTTTGATATTTTTAAATTACTGAAAGAACGATTTCGAAGAATTATTATAGTATTACATTTTCAAGTAGGTATTTATAAATTGAAAATGGAATGAAGTATTAAAATAATATAAAACAATTTGTGGAATTTCAGGATTTGAAACTCGAGAGAAACGGTGAAAATATTGACTGTTTTTAAGTAGTTATGCCCCCATCCCCCTTGTAAAAGTATCCAATTTCCGCCTACCCACCCATTACCTATAATCAAAGATAATATATACCTACATGGACGGGATATACCATCATATTATATTCAAGTGTGATATACAAGAGCATATACTAATTAGTAATTGGTAATTAGTATTTACCAAAGTAGTTACGTGTAGTATTAAGGTGTGCTATCGTATCATCAAACCACAAAACAAACATATTTTATTTAGATACTAATGTAGTTTGTACTTTAAAATTTTAACTTATTAGAACTTAAAAGCACTGACTGAAAATTAGTAAGTAATGTGTGTTAGGTTAGGTCCATAATAATAACGATATAGCCAGTAGATTCTTCGCTCACATTATACAATACATATATTTAGGTATATTAATACTTACGTAATTGCGGACTTTGAGTGAAAAGTGTTGTAGTTCTATCTGTAACTATATTATGTTAAAAAGGTTTGCCTATGCATATATATCTACGCGCGTGCTGTAAACGTGTGACGTGATGTATAATATTATTGTTAAATTATAAGTATGGGCAACAGCAGTGAGCGGCCATGAGGAAAACGAATGAATCGTGTCGTGCCACGCTGCACTCGTCCGTTTTATACACACCCACACAACCTACCTACCCTGCGATACATATTATATAAATGACACAACGGAGAAGGATACTACAGTGGTGACGGTGATTCCCGGTCCTCTGCACGAAATTCAATAAGCGATTCGGCCTGATAGACATCCAGCATTCCAGCTGCCACTATAATAGGCGACAGGTATTGTGAAACACGCACTCATACATATAGTATCCTGCAGGAGTCAGGAATCGGTATGCGAATACTAAAAATTAGCTTCTGCAGTAGGTAGGTACATCGTATCGTTGTATTTTGCAGTTTGTTCATAAAATAATGACAATTCAACCTCAGTCTTCTATATAATATTATATATTATAATAATGTAATGATAGTATGTTAGTACAAACATACAAGTAAGTCATTTATATACAAAGATATGATATTATTAGAACGAACCCATGTCAGATCCATGTCCCCAAACCGTGACTTACACGAAATAGATATTAATTTCATGAATTTCGATCATATATCGTACGTATAGGTTACCTATACCTATATACGCAATATATTATGTATCTCGTTATTCGTTTCTGAGAAATATAGATAACAACAACCAATCGCATTGTGTAATATTGTTTTCACTAGATATTTAAAGTATAGACAAAACATTCAAATCGAAATCTATAGGTACATATTCCATTAAATTGCATTCGGTTGTTAATTTCACACAAGTGAACGAAATAGCACATGTAATCTGCGCCACACTTTTGATTTCGATTGTTGCGAAATTGATCTGATAAATTTACTTAGGTCACATCAATTGTAGCTCATAAAATAATTAATATATAATATAGACTATTATAATAACTCGAACAATTAAACAATGCATTATTATATTTGTATATGCCTAAAATAACAACTATAGAACAGATTTTCTTTTTATTAATAGTTTTTGTGAAATATATATAAATATTTATGAAAATTAACTTGATTGATGAATGATTTAAAATATACATATAAATAAGTCTTAAAAACATGATTATCTACTACCTAATTATTATAAAGTGACGCAAACTTCAATTGTTATGAGGTGAAAATGCTGCAAATTACAATGCGTTTAAGATTGTGCAGATTACAAAATGGCCCGTTTTATCTAAATTTATGCGACTCAAATGAACAAAATTAATTTTTATATGTGGCGCAAATTACACACGCTCAAGTTATTAAATTATTAATAAAACGTCATCGAAAGTGTTAGAATACTGTTATAGTTCACTGCATTGCATACAAATTCATTTTAATTACATATTACTTTATAAACGAATTTAATTAACAACAAATAATCGAGTTTCGTTAAATATTCATACAGATCAGTGGTTTTAAACCTTTTTGAACAACCAGGACATTTTAACTCTCACAAAATCATCACGGCCCTCCAGGTCCCACTGACGTAATATAAGTGTGTGATGTTCACTGACTGCCGATATGATTTGAATAATAAGAGTGAAATATACTGTACACGAACCCATATAACTATAAATATTGAATTGAACATGCGACTATTCAATTTCAGCGCATCTAGTTATTATATTTCATTACATATATTTGAGTTTTGTATAGTACTAATGGTATAAAATTGTATTATACCAGGTATAATGTACATAATGCAATGTATACAATTATTTTATTCTGCAGGTTGCATAAAAACAGGTATTAGTTAATATTAGTATACAATTAATTTGAAACATTAAAATATTTTAAATATTTTAAAATATAATCTACTATGAAATATTTTAACCACATTATTTTCATTTTTAATTATTTATTGTCACTGTAGGTATATTAGGATTGGTAGCACGACGTCAAGTATTATTATTTTTACTCTAAAATAATTCTGGTAAACTCTTGATTTTTAAAATCTATATACTGAAATTATTAAATCATTATACAATTGGTCATAATATAAAATAGTTGTACCTATATTTTTTGTTCAATTTCCATTAATTTAAGTTACCGTAAAGTTATATATAATATAATATATGTTGTATATGATATATAACACACTGCAGTATTATACAAAATAAAATAAAATACTGTATTTCAATATTTCATATACCTATTTCGTTTGAATCACGATGCGCCATGCTCGTAATTCCAACTCAAGACACAAATATTTCAACGTTATGGTTTTATCCAAATTTAAAATTTAACAGTTTCAATGACGTTAGTACAGCACACCAGTTGTAAACCGCCCTATATAGACGGTAAAATAAATTAAACCATTTTAAACATCTAGTTATAGTCAAATTGAATTATATTTTCAAATATTTCAAAATCTAAATTTCAGTTTGTATGTTAGATATTATCAACATTATAGGTGGTATATAAAAAGTCCATTTAAATTAATACATTATAATTAAATTAGTAACAAATACCTATATTTAAATAAAATATCTAATGTTTCGATGGTAAAATTTACATAAACTAAACATAATACTTATTCAATGAAATATCGAAACTCTAAAGAACCATATATTTTATGAAAAATGTATAGACATATTATAATATTATGGGAAAGATACCAACATTTTCCGATTTATATCATTTTTATTTCTTTGACATTTCTGTTTATTTTCCCTGGGTCATTGTAAAAACTGTTTTCCAGGAAAACACATTGTTTTTAAACCATGGGAAAAAATATTACATTACAATTCAACAAATTCGCAAGAATGGCAGGCTATTGACCGCCATTGCCTTTGATCATATTATCTACCCAGTAAAATCTACCCACTATGATATCATGTCAAACGATTTTAATTCAGATTTTTGACAGCTACAACGACAAAAAAAATAAAAATAAACGTTATTCAAAAATATAGTGACATAGAGTGATTGGGTGGGTGGGTTAGTTTCGGCCGTACCCACCCACTGGACGATGACGGTACCTCCCAAAGTACGAGCAGTAAGCGACGTACCGTACTGCCGTTTATATGTATATTATTGTTGATCCGAATTGGTAAAAATGATTGATTGGGAAAAAAGAAATCGTTAACAAGGTTTTGAGGTGGAGGAGGAGTAGAAGGAGGAGGCTATACAACGTAGTACTGCAGTGACGTAGGCACGATTTCTAAAAGAGGGAAGGAGGAGGAGGAGAGCAAATAAAAACCTTATAAGATTTCAACAATGTCTATCCCCATTCTCCATTCGGCACAAATTACCATTCAATTACTCCACAGTCCATCCATACATAGCCTGGACACAAATCTGTGGGTGCATACATGCAAATATAAAAATTACGATGAGTGACATACTAATTGAGTCCCGATTAACTGAATTTAAAATTACACTTTAATCAATTCGTAATTGATGTGAGTGAAAGGTTTACTATCATATTTTATCCAACAGGACTCTGAAACTTTTGAAAAAAAATGTATTGATGTACAAAAAAACGTAAAAAGTATCTTCGTCAAAACTCGTAGTATAGTAAACAAATAAAGAAAAAAAAATATGTAAAAAAGAAGAATTTTTAAGAATACAATAATTGATTAAATAAATAAGTAATCAAAATATCACGTTTTTAGGAAGTAGGAACATAAAAAGCAAAACTGTTTCATTTAAATATTGTTGCCAGTCCGTAAATAATCTTACTAATATTATAAACGCGAAATGTTTTAAGTATGTTTGTCTTTCACGTAAAAACTACTGAATGGATTTTAATGAAACTTTACAATAATATAGCTTATACAACAGAATAACACATAGGCTACAATTTATAAAGATATATTGTGTGATTTTTTTTAATTTTAATTTTAATTTTTAAAAAATGTGTGAATTGTATACCTATACCTTTTTTAGTAAGAAATAGTTGCTGGCTGAAAATAAATAACAGTCAAACTAGACAACCACAGATGCTTCTAGGCAGGTCGGTATCGACGTTGAATAATAAACAATTATTATAATTATTTAGTTTAGCAAAAAAATAAACAATTAATCAATCACGGAAGCGTGATTTTGTTTTCTATTTAGTAAATTGGAATTGTTTGCAAGTATTGCATTTTTAAAGTATAATCATGATAAAAACCACCGTACTGTATTTTTTGGAAATGTAGAAAAAGCACGTACTAAGAATTATGCAACGAAAGCGTAAGCCGCATCTTTCCCAAAGCTAATAAAGCTCGAACTATAAAAGTAGCTAGACTTAACGAGACGTTTCCGCAAGCCGAACTGCGAAGGCTTGAACGGGCAGAGCGTGAGGCAGCTCATAAAGCGGCCGAGACACCAGAACAGCCCCAAGATAGGCGTCGACGGCAAGCTGAGTATCTAGCATCTCAACGAGCCGCAGTTCCCATTAAAAGTCTCATTTTCAATGACGATCGACCAATCGCAGAGTCAAACCTTAAAGATAGCAGGCAACGATTTGGGCACGCCATGTTTTTCTCATGGTCAGCTCTATGTGGCTTGCTCACGTGTTTCCAAAGCGAAAAATTTGCATGTTTATTATGCTGAAGAAAAAAAAATTGTTAAATATAGTTGATAGGCGCATATTGCAGTAGCAACCTATAGGCCTATGATTAGGGCTCTGCAGTGTTTATTTACCGTGTTTCTTATGCTGACAATTAAGTTACGTTATTATAGTGCGACTGTAACATCAGGCTGTTATATTTTTCAAACGCGACTTAAATATTATTTATGTGATAATTTTAGTGTCATAATGTTAGTTCTTTTATACGTCACGCTAATATAAACTACGCAGACATAATCCTGCGCAGACGAAGTATACGCATACGAATTACGAAGGAATGCATAGTTACTAGTCGACGGGCAACGTCGAGTAATTCTTTATATAAAATAAAACATAATATTATAGTTTGCACTTTCAATGGGCAACGAAGTGCACGGTATCAGCTAGTAATATAATATAACAACCAAACCTTACCTATATTTATATTTTATTTTTATATTAAATTTTAATATTTTTATGTAATACGGTGAAAAACAATATTTGAATTCAATGCAGAATATTATGTTATAATGTAATATATATAATAACGAAAAAACGAAAAATGTCATAGGTACAACAACATTTTTGATTTATATGTAACAATACAACGATCAAAAATAATATTTTTAAAATACCTTTATAGCAGTATAATATTCAATGTAACATATTGCAATTGACAGTCCCAAGTCTGTATTAAATGGGGAGGAATATTATTTATTTACATAGGACGCAATTAGTATAGTTATTTAAATTTCTACTCAATTCGTATAAAAAGGTATATTGGGTCGCAATTTGTTTTCCTCGAAATCTTTGCTTCCGCGTGCTTAACACAGCACATACAAATTATATATTTGTACTTAATTAAAATCCGTTTGCAGCATATTATTTATGAGTACAATTACATTTATTTGTTATTATAATATTGTTCAAGTAATATTATTAGTATAGAATGTAAAATTAATTATAAATTCAAAGCTAATATAAAAAATTAAGAAATAAACAACACTTATTGAGATAATCTAATATCTAGTATCATAGTTAACGAATATAATCCAATCCTAAATAATAATATTATTATTATTTATTTTATATCGCTATAAAGACAAGAAAATAAGCTAATACCAGCTGCGGTAAATCATAATTGCACCTAATACCGATTAACATAAGAACAATTGCAGGAGATAATAGTTAGGAAATAGTAGGGTTCTGAATTTGAAATATTTCAATAAAATTATGAGTAATTTTTTTTTTAACGTAACTGGTTATATATGATTAGAAATGATTAACTTATCAACCAACGTTTTGTCGTTTAATCTAATAAATAAATACATTATATCCGGAGTGTCCTGGTTCTTTCTATTTTGAATTTTATAGAAAGGAATCGCAGGAATGCGTTTTGGATTAAGGTTGGGAGTTGTATATACCTAGAGATTCATTTAAGAGGACGCCACACCCGCATGTGTTGTCGCAGTCTAACAAACGAGTAACATACCAAATTTACGCTCAGCAGTTCAAGTTTTATGCCGTTAGCTTAAAAATTAGAGTGAATCGACCTATTATGAAACTTTATGTTAAGAACTTTATCTATGTTTTGTTGGAAGTTTTTTTACAATAATTCAGTTTTTAAGTGAGTTATGAGCATTTTTAATTTACATTTATCATACAAGCATACCTCGCTTAAAAACTGAATTGTTGTAAAAAAACTTCCAACAAAACACAGATAAAGTTCTTATCATCAAGTTTCATAATAGGTCTATTTACTCTAATTTTTAAGCTAACGGCATAAAACGTGAACTGCTGAGCGTGAATTTGGAATGTTGAGCGTTTGTAAGACGGAGACAACACATGCGGGTGTGGCGTCCTCTTAACAGAAGAAACTCATTATTTCAAAAACTATAAGAGTTTTTGAAATTATATTTTTTTGTATTATTTAAAGTTGTTAAAAACCATATTTTTTTTCTAATTTTTATCGTTATCATTTATTAGTTTTAAAATATTTTAATAACAATATATACTTACATTTTATAATGCCAATAAAAAATGTTTGAAAAAATACCAATTGGGAGAGGGGGCACAATTGCAATAGTATAATAATACGTACAGTAATACCTCCTCTAACGGACACCTCCCAAGAACTAAAATTTTCTCGGGAACCAACTAAAAATGTTTTATAATCTAAACCTTCTGAATAGAGAACAAAATTTCAGCGATCGATAGTGTCCGGCATTTATAGTAGTTTCACTGTATATATTGTCATCATAGACACTGCGCCACCATCATGCAGTATACTATATAACGCATGTCACCTTATTAAATTCGGCCCAAAATTTAAGAAATACTAATTTATAAAAAAATAACGACTAGAGACATATATTATTTTATTAAAAGATGATGAAACTTATTTAAATCCTTTGGCGGATCGAAGTGACATAATAATGATATAAATGGGGGGATCCAATCACACATATCCCCCCAGTGAATACGCCCATGGTCGGCTGACGTTATAAAAGTGAGCGATTGTATAATAATATTATATTCAATCAATCTATATAATGCAGGTGGCCGCCGCAATAAATTGATAAACATTATTTCCTAGCCGTATTGTCAAGATATATATTGTATAATTTAATTAAATTCAGAGAACCACTTCCAACATCAAGAGAAATCCAACTACGGCGGCAACTACAACAACTGTGACGATATACTCATACATACTATACAGGGCGATGTACAAGAGAATGCTTACCACGTTTTTTTCTTTTTTTTTCGAATTCTGAAATGAATTCTGAATTCTTTAAGTATACCTACTTAAGGTATACAGGTTTTCAAATTCCAACTCAGATTTGTAATACCATTTAAGAAGTGTTCCATGGCGATATCGGCTTCATTTTAACAAATAAGAATCACAATTTTTCTTGTAAAATGTTAATCAAATGACCTTTTTAAAAAAGTTTATATATAGGTGTATCTAAAACTAAATACAAACTAGTACCCAGTTTTTGATTTAGTTTTTGTGCACTCAAGTCCTTGATAATTGATTTGACAGTTATAAGTATAATTATTTGAAAACTTTAATTACCTACTACCAACATTACATCTATTTTTTATGTCTTTTTGAGGTCATTTTAAAGGACTACACTCGATTTAATAATTCAGAAACTACTCGGTTAAATTTTTTTTCAGATACATCAACATCCATGCCTGTGATAGTAGTCTCTCATAGTATTACGGTATACCGTGCTACGCCGGTATAGATTTTAATATTGTAATACCGATATCCGATTTCAATACCGTCAACCTTAAGGCATCGTCTGATTAATGTTATCCTGTATAAGAAACGTTGGTTCCTATTTGGAAAAAAAAAGAGTTTGTATCGCCTGCATGACACTCTAATTAACTTTATAAAAAATCAAAATATTTTAAACGTGATCCTATTAATACAATACTTTAGAATTCCAAGAATAATAAATCGAATAAATTTCATTAAAGCGGGGTTGTGGTGATGGGGGTGAGCAGCATACTTGGCGAATCAACCTGTATTGTATAGGTATATTATAACGGTGGGAGCTAGTCGTAGCTGTTGCTGATTATTATTACCCGGAAAATTCACACCACTTCCTCCTTCCCCGGGGGGCACGACAACTGTAGTACGGCGGCCGAGCGTTTGAAGTTTTTGGATAATTGAATTTCGCTGTTCGCAGAAATCCGTTCGACAGTGGCAACACCACCATAATTTATATTGCTCAACAACAACCACTACTATTTCTACAACAACTGTGTAGTGGTGTCATATACCTTTGTCGATTCGCGTTATTTTGCCGCAGTGTAATTAAATTATTATAGACTCGTTGTAGTCGTGATGCAATGTCGGCACCGACCTCATGCGTATAGGTGTACACACGCCTGCCCAACAGGCACCCACTATACCCACCACCGCCGCGGCAGCTGTCATAATATTTTATAACATACCGTATGCACCCCTGTTAACCCACAGGTGGCTAAACCCGTCTGACCCACGCCAATCGCCGCATACAATGTCGCATCTCTGTCGTATATAATAATATACGCTAAACACGCTGCAGATGATTACAGGGAAAAACGTTTCAAAGTGGAGAAAGCAATAAGCACGCACTCCGTAGATATATATATTATATTCCTATTAAATGCTCTGCGTGCGGTAAATAAATTAGTCGCCGGCGGCTTCCGAAAAATTCTAGAAAAATTTAACCGCACAACAGTGTTATGTAATACAAACTCACATATCAAATTTTAGTTTCACTCAGTTATAGTCCCTCATTTGCTGTGTTTTTTTTTTATTAGTTATTGCGAATTGACCTATTACACAATAATTAAATGTAAGTTATTATCT
Organism: Myzus persicae; assembly: GCF_001856785.1. Lineage (NCBI taxonomy): Eukaryota > Metazoa > Arthropoda > Insecta > Hemiptera > Aphididae > Myzus > Myzus persicae. Next base: position 1,036,734 of record NW_019101991.1, on the reverse strand, counting down.
AAAGCATAAATGGCACTGCAACTGACACAACTTACTAATACTAACCTGTAACCACATAACATGATAAAAAAAATTTTATGAACCTATGGCAAAATCCCGAACTCAATAGAAAAAAAGAAACTGTGATCAACTGACTTCGAATAGATTACGCTTGTCTAACAAACAGTTATTTGATGACCAAAGAAAATCCACAAGAACATGTGATGCATGTGGTGTCTTTCTGACGATAAACCACATACTCACAGAAAGTCAACAGTTCGAAATTTAGTGCAATCAATTCCACATCTCCGAACAATGAGTCAAACCTTATTTAGACAGTCATGATATCACGAACGACAATCCATTTCTCCAAAAATCTGAACTAGAAAATTAAGTATAAAAACATTAAACATGTTATATCTGTAAATGTATACCGAACATTTTATAGTTTATACTAATGGCCAAGTTTTATTCTAATATATTTATGATCAATAAAAGAAAAAATATATATCCATGACATCGCGAAGGCTTTTATTGATATTTAAATTTCATAATAAATTATGAGCTTATGATTATTTTACAATTTTAAAATGAACATAACTTGCTTTGTAATTAAAATAGCAATAAAAGCATCAGTGGTACCCCAGATAATAATCTTACTTTAAAGTTCATAATAATCGATCAAAATGGCCAAATGACACTATAATTTTAAAAATAACAAGTAACATTGTATAATTGATAAAATGTGAACGTTATGTTAAACGTTTATAAGATGGGGACTACTCATGCAGGTGTGGAATCCTCAAACATTTTTACTCGAATTTAATTAAACTTTAAAATGTTAATTAATTGATTAATAATTGTATAATTAAATTTAAATTATACATTTCTTCATAAATGTACTTAATTATTTCGGACCAGAGAAAGAAGTGTATTTGCAATTACAAATTGTAACCAAAATTGTATTATTTATTTATTAATAAAATATTACTTATAAATAGGGGTAAGTGGGTATCGTCTTCTAGTTGTTTTTTATATTTGTCTAGAAAAGTCTAAAACAATACGAGTGCTCTAAAAATATGTTATACATCCGTAGGGAAGCTTTATTTAAAAAATATTATTTCGCATATTTTTAAATTACTATAAGTTTAAATGCATGTTTGAGTACATAAGCAAAATTAAGAAGATATTTGACAAAGTTAATATATAATGAATATAAGAGTTTTTGGAGAAATTGAAACACTATTGGAAAATTGTATGTGTTAAAAATCTTTATAAATTAGCATTGGGTAGCCAATTAACGCAGACAATGTGAGGTAATAATAAACGATAATGACATAGAAACAAAAAGAGGATGTAAATATAATTTTCTTCTTGAATCTAGAGGTAGATACATTAAATATTGATGTAAAAAGTTATTCTTCGAAAGAAAAAAATTAAATTATAAAAACATATTCACCGTAAAATTGATTTGGAAATTCACGATTTTATCACAAAATAGAATTGAAGACATTAGCAATTTGCATTATAATATTATCTTGACAGTTATTCTGAACTTACTTTAGGAGAAAGATTTTTAATAAAGAGGAACTCAATGTCAAGTTTACTTATAAAATAACCCTCCTCACATTACTAAGCCGATCGATTGATAGAAATTAGTTTTTTATCAGAAAAAAGAAAACTTTTCATGTATATATATATAGGTGGTAGATGGTAGGTAGGCACCTTTAAAATCAAATCACAGCAGTGTTCAAATATAATCATAATCTCGTCGATGGATTTATTTTGTTTACTTTACCCTCTCTCTTTACACACAAATTTAGGAAAATAAAAAAAACGTAAGGTTACTATAATATTATAATATATCCACTGCCCTTAAACTTAGAGCGATATAATAATATACCACCCACATATACAAACATTATATAATATTATTATCATCTTATTATTTTGCAGTTTGCTCGATTTAAACACGCCGACGTTAACGTTGACATTTTGACACTTTCATGGCCCAGAGTAGCATTATTTAAACCTATTTCCAATACCACCACTGATGTCGGTTCTCTTTAAGGGATGATGGTTGTTATCGCATAATGCTCTAAGGGGTTTCTCCGAACGTCGTCGATTGCTATTTTATTCCACCCTTTTCGACCCATAACTTCAGTTTATAATACACCATATAATGGTGTGCAATGTACTTTATATTTCTTGCGATATCAGAAATATCCCACGCGCAATATAATCCATTACAAGATAAATGTGCAGGTAAATGTCTATAATATTATAATGGATGACAAAATCAGACATGACGTAGTCCGACCCGACCCCGACTGATAAAAATTAATAAAAACACTAGCACATTTTAGTTGAGTTTAGATAAAACCAAATATTTTATATTACAAAATATATTTACAATAGGTACTTACTACATTGTAGTAGGTACACATCGTAAGTGGCGCCAAGCCTTATATTATGTTTAGGTCAATCAATTTTTTTTTTTAAATTTTGTAAGGGCCTAAAGGCTATAATATGATTATAATATGATTATTATTATTATTATTATTATTATTATTATTATATTCATACTAGAATATATATATATATATGATTTCTCAATGAAAAAAATAAAGGATACATTATTTTTATATAGTTTATACTTATTATACAATATTATACGAATTTGAGACAGTTAATGAAAATAATTAACTCGAGTTAAATCAAGTGACCACAGTATCGTGAAGTTAGAAGTTAATAGTTGGTGAATAATTTTAACAATTTTTGTTAATTTCAAGGGAAAAAAATCAAACTTAACTTAATTCAAAAAAAGTGAACTAATGTTTTAACTAGTTCATGTAATTATCACATATTAAACAGTATTTTGTGCCCATCTATGTATAATGCAATTTAAAACTAATATATTATTTTATCAAGAAACAAAAGCAATGAAAGTAGGTAATAGTACACACCTATTAATTTATTTTTATTAAAAACCAGAATATTTCAATCAAACGAAAAAAGTTTTGTAAACACTCAATACAACTAGTTAACTACTTAAGTCATTTATAAAATTAACTGACTGCTTAAGTTAAAAAGATTTTATGAAATTACCTTTTAACTACCCAGTTAATGCCCACCTTTGACCTAGACGTATCTATTATGATTGCAAAAAATAGCATATAGGTATACATCATGAGTTACTCAAATTAGATTACGTGAAATAAATATCAATGCATTTCAATCAATTTCATTGCACGGCGTTATCTATGTATCATGTATCCTTTGTATTTTAAGCAAATTAAACTTTCACAAATTGTTTTTCTATACGAAGGAAAAAATGTAGATTAGTGGCCCTCGTGATAGGCTGATATAAAGGTTATATTTCCATTTGGCTCGAGTTAATTTTTAGAAGTTCGGCGCCACTGCCTATTGTATATTTTATAGCTTCAAATAAAGCTAGTTTATTAGACCTCTAAAAAATTAAATCACCTATGAAAATGTCATAAAATTATTTTGGTTTAATTGATTATTTTCATGAATCACATTGAAGCAGATTTTTTAAAATAATGTTTTTTAAATTTTCAATACTGCGTTATTTTACTTTTCAAACTAAAGATCATAAATCTTTAGTAAACGAAGAAATATATTTTATTTTAACTTTTGAATTCAGTTAGGTATATACGAGTAGTTAATTTTTAATTTCGAGATATTTGAGTATCCAATACCTAGGTCACAGCAGTAACACAGAGTTAATTTATATAAATATAATATGCACGCGCGCGCGCGCACTTGTGTGGGCATCCACGTGTGTAGGTGTGGGTGTGTGGGTATTTATAGGTGTTATGTATTCAAATTACACATGACGTTAATTAAATTGAATGCTCGATCCTGGTAAGGTTTAATTACAAATATGTTTTAAAATGAGCAAAAAAAATGAGTTAATAATATTATAATGTCTAGTTATTTTCATAAGCTCGGATTTAGGGGAGACAACCCTGTTGGTTGTGTTACATTATAATTCATTTTATTCATATGTACGCATAGCATATTACAACAAACCATGTAACATGTTTACGTTGGTTGCCAAAAAAAGTAACAATAATACACACTTTCCATAAAACTTTGACCAACCACACGTCCGCAATATTACAATTTATTTATCTAGAAACACACACCCGATTATTAAAAACAATAAAAATATCACAACATTTGTAATACACGTCATTGTCCACGATTACACTCATTATGACGAGAAATAGCGTCACAACGGCAGCGATAACTGCTACTGCAGCTACCGTCACGTCTTGTATCCGCACCACACCAAAAGCGAGCTTGTCTATACGTTTACTTCGAATTTGGTGGTTAGATATTAGGATATAATAGGTACTATTCGCGTAAGACACGAATTTCATTTTTTCTCTATTATATATTTAGTAAAAAGCATCGAATTCAACACTGTTTTTAGCTTACATCATCAAATGAATAGCAAAAAAAATATATTTATATATATATATATATATAGGTTCCTATACACATATTATTAATCCACCTCTTACAATAACGTGTTTAGAAAAATGTATAATTTTTGACTGGGATTTATCGTATGGTGAAAATGTTAACTGATTTCTCCTGTGTTCTATTCATCGAGGTTAAATATGTGTAGTGCACTATAATGAATGAGGGTTGTTGAGTATTTGTCGGCCATATTTGGGACAGTCGATTACTATACTTAATTTTAATAATATGCTCTATTGTTAGACCATATTGTTCGAGTGACGAATACTTCCTCATATACGAATTATTGGGTAAAAATCACGAGATGTATAATAATAATTTAATTCATAGCTATGCTAACTATACAACGAATGTCACCACAATAATAATGATAAAATCACAATCATCATAACTCATAATACTTACTAGGTATACACGCAGTCTCCTTTAAAAACAAAACTCGTCAGTTAAGGTTTCGAGTACGGGGGACATAATAAAAGTATGGCACACGTACAGTAATGAAGTAAAAAGGTGTATGACAGTTACTATGGCATATAGTGGGTAGGTAACCTACGTGTAGTGTATATTTATCGACTGTGAGCTCTGGTCGCAATGCGACGATGACATAAGAGTCGTCATAGCGTTTGGGTTTCTAGACTCCAGTAGTCTATTGGTATATAGTCAATGACTATTAGTAAAATCGTATTCACTACTAGTCGCATCCATTATGATCCTTTCCCAGTGGCGTCAACCAAGGGATGAGGGGTAAAACATGATATCGATATTTAAAAAAAAATCGAATTAATAGATTACTTATAATAATACATTTTAAACTAAAAATATTTCTAACACATAGTCGGCTAGACGAAAACTGAAGTGCCACAGTGAAGTTTGAGAACAAGTAGGTATATGCATCAATGGTGGTCAGCTATAAATATTTTATTATCTGTCATCCGGAAAAAAATTTCTGGACACACCCTCCAGACAAGTGAAAGCGGTTCTCTACGTTTACAGTCGAAACCCGTGAGCTTGTTCTTAACAATGTTGCACAGTTATGTGGAACAGAATAGAATTTTTTCAATCGGAACTTTTGGAACTCAGAATCATTTTACTCAAGCAGTATCGGAATTACTCGGAATCATATTAATATTCAGAACATAGATATTTAGAAGTATCGTATCGAACGCATTTATTAGGACGATTGATTTTTTTTCTATAGTTATGGTTGTTTTTGTTATATTATTATATTTTCCGCGTGTACTACGTGGGTATATATTGTTGCAACAGTTAATTTACTCTAAAGTAAAATACAAATTAGTTAATGTTCTTGTAACAATTTAGTATGTACAACAAACCAAAATTATGTTCGCATTACAAGTAATAGCCAATAAGTACATGGTAAACAGAAAAAAGTTAGATTATATCTAAGGCACTGAGTGCTTTGAAAATTACGCATACCTATACCTTCGAATAGCGCTTCAAACCCATAAAACATTTTGCCAGTATGCAATTTTTCGTTCGTTTGTAAATAAAAAGTTGTTTAAAATGTTATTCGTTTCAATGGGATGGTGTATATCTATGGTCATATGATGATATGTATAAAAGTTAACTCCAGTGCTAACAACAAGGATTTAATTTTTATAAGGTTTTTATATTCTCCCCCCCCCCTACATCCCTTTCAGAAATCCTGGCTACGCTACTGAGTACAGCAGTATCTGCAGACGTACAACCTGAGTCCTAAGATAAACTGAACTGATCGTACATTAACCAGTCCAGCTCATCTTGGCACTCATCAACCAACAAATAAAAAAAATGGTTCAAAAACTATATTTTTTAAATATATTATAATATTATAGTTAAAAGAGTTAATGATCGATTTTTCAAATACAGGGAGAATAGCAATTACAATAGTAAAAAATTCAAGAACTAGTAATAATTAAACAGCTTCGTTATACATTTAAAATATTTATTAAATCCATACAAAAATTGTGGAAAAAATCTTGGTCTCTAATTCCGATAACCTGACCATATACGTAGGCACATCGAGATACAACATTCATTAGGCATAATGGCTCATTTTAACCATAATTCGCAGCGAATCAATGTACTTGAAAAGAAGCAGAATGGCGAGGTGGAGCCTTGGAGGATTTTTGGAAGGAAAGTTAGAAGAACCAGTAAGCCCTGTCAGCAGCTTCTGCAAAAACTTTAAATTAGCTGTATTAATTCGATCGACCAACGAGTGAAGCCCGAGAGTTGCTCAAGAACGAATGTGTAGTATATTTAAGTTGAACTCGCTCAAATATAGCTGAGTTATTAGCAATAAGAATATTCCATATAACTGAACCGTACTCGAGAATTGTCCTCCGTTAGAGAGATTAAGTAGCCAACCCAAACTGAGCCAAACACATTTGATGAAACCTACCTATATGATTTTGAGGGAGGGCTACGTAAGATTAGATAGTCAGATAGAATTGATAATTGATATGCTTATTAGCCGACTTAAGGTGTGCAGACTGAACGCAAAGCCTAAGTCAGTCACAGATTTTTCGATAATCGAGATTGAAGTTTCGCCTAAATAAAAAAAATTATGCAGACCGGTATATATATGTCATAGTGGAACAACATTTAGAAAATATTTGATTCTTCAAAATAATATATTTTTCAAACCATTAGTTTAAAAAAAACCCCTAACCGTCACCGAGTGCCAAGATGAACTCTAGACGAGTTATAATAGAATTGAATATGTTATTATTAAGTTCAGTGGCCGTCGCCGATGTTTTGCAGAACAACGTGTTGCGCCATGTGAAATTGGACGCTCAATGCCGTACGATAATACGACGTTATTATGTAAGTACGGTGTTGCGTGCAAAAGCTCTGTGAAAACTCTAACGGTGAGATTTTATCTTGGATATACATTGTCGTTGGCTGGTATTATAGGTACCTAAGTAGGAGGTGATTTATACCGACCGTGTGGGTGTGACCCGCGGGGAACAACCGCTAAAAGAGCAAACAACATATTATATTATATGTGTGCATAATACCTACGCTTATTAATATATATATATGTGATAATCGCGAGTCTGAGGACGAACACAAGCAGGTCGCGCGATGTGGGTGGTGGGTGGGAGCGGGTTTGCTCTCCCGAGCAAAGGACGAATAAGGAAGAAGAAAGCGGGTGTGTGGGTGCGTTGGCCGCAAAGTGCTGAACCGTGTGTTTGGTAGACGCGAACGGTATATAACCGCGGATCGGTGTGGCATGGAGTGGCGCATGACGCGTGCACGAACCAAAGTTGAAGTCACGCGTCCAACTTTCGCGTGCCAGAGAGCTTTATACGTAGGTATATGTCTCAGACGGTACCACACACACGATGGCGAAATCGTCTCTTGCCCCCTCGCCACCATGCACGCCACCACTCACGCACGGTGTAGTTACGTAGTACACGTAAGCAAGTGCACCTCCGGTCGATGTGTTAGACGTAGCGGCGACCGCAAAGACGTATACGGCGTGCCGACTCCACCCCGCCCCACCCCGCACACGAATTTATAACAATACAGTAACTATAAGCTCGCTTGATGGCTTCGGCGGCCGTAGACTTTCATACAACGTATACGTAGGTAGTTATAATAATGTATAACTTTATAATATTATTAAAACCAATAGTCCAGGAAGGAGGTACACCTAGTAATTTTATATCCAGCGCTAGAATTAGAAAAACAATTGAAGGAGGATGCAAGACCAAGAGAAAAATAAAAAACCGAAGATTTCAATGTCGGGTTGCATGTATTGCAAATGTCAATCATTTAACAAATCAATGTAATGAACTAGTGCTTGAACATCATTTAGTGGTTCATGATTGTATTGAATCACTAAACTACCCACCAAATCAAATTTAATTCCAACCCAACATTAGGATATAATATTAGAAGGTGCACTCTGAAATATTTTTTTTTTAAAGAAGAGCTTTTTCGTCACCTCCAAGTCATCTAACCCGTGAGTTCAAGCAGCACTTATATACCTTAATACCGAAAATCGCACTTACTTGATGATAATGCCGGCATGACCATGCCGGCACCACCGGGACGTTGCTGATGTTGCTGTTGCTGTTGTTGCTGTTGCCTTTGCCGCTGCTGCTGTTGCTGTTGTTGCTGCTGTTGCTGCTGTTGTTGCTGCTGAAGTTGTAGTTGTTGTTGTTGTTGCTGCTGCTGTTGCTGCTGCTGTTGATGGGGCGATGACTGAGACAATGGCCTTCCACTACTGGTATTGGCACTGTTGTACAAAGGCGCCGGTGGCTGTTGACGGTAAAAGGACGGTTGTGACTGCGGTTGCTGCTGCTGCAGTCTAGTCTGTGGCTGCTGCGAAGGTTGTCTGGGGAGTTGTTGTGGTTGTGGTTGCTGAAGTGGCTGCTGCGGGTACCCACCACCAGCCATGCTACGCTGTTGCTGCTGTTGCGGCGCTTGCTGCTGATTCATGCCGTACTGCCTGGCCGCGGTGGACGCACCTCCAGGTCGTCCACCGCCATAATCTTGCTGCTGTTGAAACTGCTGCTGGTGCGGTTGTTGACGGTTGACCGCGCTCTGCGGCTGCTGCGGATCGGTGCCCGTGACCATGTCATCGCCCGCCGCCATCAGGCTGTTGATCATCTTACTGGCAAAGTTGAACATGTTTGCCGTGTGCGGCGGCGGCAACGGCTATTTCGTACAACGTGGCGGTTACTACCGCCAATGGCGGTGCCACCGCCTCGCGTTCACGAGTTCGTACCTCGTCGTCGTGGTCGTGGTTGTTCGTGGTCACGGTTGCGTGTGGTACACAGGCACTGCAGGCCGATTCACTGGCGAAGACGTGTGTTAATAAAGACGGCTGTAGTGTGATATAGACCGTAGACAAGTTAATGGCAAATCACGATGGAATGCGTGCGAGACGATAAAATTTAAAGCACGAGCTCGAAATTAAAGTCGTTTTACAGAGCTACAATCGCCCGGTAAGTATAAAATAATTATGTTATACACCGACAATAATAATAATAATAATAATAATAAAAATAAAAATTACTGTATATGCTCGTTTTGGTGGTCGTCAGAGTACAGACCGTTATCGTTATCGTTATACGGTCGGTGGCGATCGAGTGTCGAGAGAACGACCGGCGCACACCCCGAACGAACGATCGCACACACGAGCGTACACACCCAGGACGAACACACACGCGCGGCAGCGGGGGCGCGGCGTGAATGACGTCGACCGTGTTCGGTGCTTGTCGGCGGGTTCGTCGGCGGCAAAGGCGTTCGGCGGCGGTCGGTCTGCGCCGTCGGCGTGCCAAGACAACCATCAAAACCTACCCTTTGGTACTGGCGGCGGCGTCAAGCGGCAGCGCGAGCGGTCTCCGAGTCCTCGCGCGCCCCGCGTCTACATCGCTGCCGCCGCCGCATTACACGGCATGCCGCGCGCGCGCCTGACCGTCTGACCGCCACCGCCAACAATCGATACCACCCCCTCTCCCGTCACCATATTATACTCCTCCGCCTAAAAACAAAACAAAAAAATGCCCATCCCTCTACACACAATGATAGGGGGCAAGTGGAGGAGGGGACGGTGTTCCGGTACGTGGGTGAATGGGTGTGTGTGTGTGTGTGTGTGTGTGTGTGTGTGTGTGTGTGTGTGTGTGTGTGTGTGTGTGTGTGTGTGTGTTCTTAGTTTAGAGACGGCGTTAAGGATATGATCGCGTGGTTATTACCGCCGTCGTATCCATGTCATTTGCACCGCGGGAAATGAGGATGCTTGGTAAAATGTATTCCACGGAAACTGAAGAAAAATAAATTATGTATTATTATTTATTAACAAGCGTTATTCGCAGCTATCATGATATAACTGTCTGGATATACGTGTTTGTATTTTTTTAAATATTTTATTCGTCTCGGCTTAACAATTCAATAAAATATATTTACTTAGAGTAAATTATAATCATTTATAATAGTTGATACGTATTTACCAATTGAATAAGGCACCAAAACTCAATGACAATTAGATACGTCCAAATTTACTATTTTTCAGGAGACATAAAAAACATTGTTTTTTTTATGTGACCATATTATTATGTATACTTAAAAATGTTGAATTATTTTATTGGTTGATACTTGATATATTTAATAATAATAATAATAATAATAAACACAACAATAATTATCATAGTCCATAATAATGTTAATAATTAAAAATCTATTTTAGGTTCGACGAACGTCCAAAACATATCTGGTTATTGCACCGAATATGTTATAATAAATTAATGAAGAAAACAAATTTGATATTTTGTGATGATAAATTTTTAATAATATGATAAATGATAATATGGCGAGTACACGGTGACACTGATTATACTAAGCGAATATATTTAACTAATCTCGTATATTCGTACCTATACTCGTATCTGATATACGGAATTCCTATAGACCAAATAGTTATAGTATATAATTTGTTTTTATAATTAAATTACTACGTACCTATAGACAATTTATATAATGGCATAATTTATAAATATACAGGTATAAATTCTGATTATAATAATTATTAATGATGTATGTTGTCTTAAATTAACATACATTTTATTATTATTGAGTTTTAAATATTTATATGTGCCTATAATCTGTATAATATTGTTTAAATTTCATATCAATATTCATTATCATAGAGTTCGTTTATTATTTTACGGATTGGGTTTTCTACGCATGGTTTTCATTTATATCATTACAATAGTATCAGAGGTGTATGAATGAATTTTGCTAAAGCCCTTTATTAGAACCTTTTCATAATTCTCCAAATATTATTAAATAATGAATTTGCCTTAAATATATAATATAATATTATGTAGGTAATCATATAACAGTAAATGTTATTTTTTTTAACCAATTTCTCGGTTGATGGAAAAATTACAGCAGAAATACCTATTATAATATCATATTATATTATGTTCGCTGCAGCCATGGAGGTGGAATATTCTAGAGATACTAAGCTGCAGAACGAATATGGCTAGGTACCGTCGTAATATTATGTACTTATTGTACTTATCTATTTCAGAAAGAGGCACTGAATATAATTTAAACTAGTAATAGTTTATACTATTTAATCATTCGTTCCTGAGGTCACACGCTTAATCAATACGGATAATCTTAAATATAAGTTGACATTATAATTCATTGTTTTTTACATTTAGAACAATTTTTATTTTAAATCTAATTTTTGTTTTTAAACATGACGTTTATAATAATAAAACTAATCAAAAAATATAAACCAAAATGTACTATTATTATCATCAATCACATACATAACACACGAACATAAAAAAATAACAAGGTAGGTAATAAGTGTCGTAACTCTGATATGTACGGGTAGCCTATATATTTCTATTGATATTTTAAAATTTATTTATATTAGTATATTAAATATACCTGAGTAATAAATTTATTTTAGAAATTAGTATTACGCGTTATATTTTTAAGTAATTACTATCAAAAACATCGTAGACCTATACTATCTAGTTATTATACGACTGTTATTATTATTGTAATTAATTTATAAGTTATAAGTTAATATCGACACGTAGATAATAGAACTTACCGTGTAAATAGGATCGCATCAGTGGCGTACCCGGGAGTGGCTAAGAGAGCTTCAGCCATTGGTCGTGTTATGGAATAAATCTTGTTTAAACGTACGTTTTCAACACTGAAACGATTAAAAATGTATCTACGGTGAACCATGTCGGAAGTAACGACTCAATGGATTAGCTTTGACCAATATTAATAAAAAAGAACTACTCAGTGAGGTTGAAATAATCAAATTATTTTCCAAAAAGCACCCAGAAGGATGCAATTAGAAGGCTGGAGCAAATAATGAAAAAAATAAATGTATTTTGAAGTTATATAAAAAAAATAATTTATAATTTATTGTATAACATATTTTGTATTATAAATCAGTTCCTATTTCCTACTATCTAAATATATCACTATATCAGGAATGTATTATATATATATGTTATAAAAAGTATGTATAGTAATAAAATATTACAATTAACTACTATAAGACTTAATTGAAACTAGTTTGTTAACATGTCAAATTTTGATTTTTTTTTTGTTTAGCAAACTCCCCCCCCCCTCCCCTATGCAACTAGTTTGCATACTCAATATACATAGCAGTGAAAATTACATTGTGTAGAAAAAAAATTATAATTTACAGTAATATCCATAAGTTTCATAAACTAAAGACTAATAATTTTTGAATCAGGTACGACAAAATTGAGTTAGGTACCTAAAGAAAGTTTGTTGTTTTGATTTAAAATTGAAATATCTAGTTTTGGCAAATTTTAAACATAAATTTCCAGTGATGATGTAGACATAATTTTTTCTTTGGGAGGAGTGAGTGTTATTTAAATTTCATAATGGCAGGTATATATTAAAAATGTCTATAAATATCTTGAAAAGTGCTAAAATATTTTGAAAATAATATAATTCCTAAAAAAAAAATACAAATAATTATTTGATGAAAAATTTAAGAATCTGTAGGGATTTGTAATTTTTAAAAGACGTTTATTTTAAAAATTGGTTTTGTCAAAAACTGCAGTTAATGTGTAAAGATTTCCGCATTTTTTGTTTCAGTTATTCTCGACAACTTCATTTCTATGTATATTTTACTTAACAATCAACTAGATCCAATTTCCTACCAAAATGTACACGCAACCAGAATTTACACTTTAAGTTGAAGGTTGAAATATATTTTGAAAAAAAAATGTAGAACCATCATTTCAGCTTAGAGTCTGAAATATAATTAAAAAAACAAAACAATATTTTTACTTTATTAATTAAAAATGTTATTATTTTACTCCACCTTGTAAACTCTGTCAACTAATTATTTATTTCATAGAATATGATCAATTATTCCGAAAATAATAATTGAAATTATATGAGTATATTGCACTATTATACATACTGAGAAACAATTATAAAGGTATGTATATAGAAATATATAAATTTATTAACATAAATAAATACGGTATAATACATTTCAATTAATATTAAATTAGTTAGTCAATCAAAAATCAATAAATTAATAGAGCAAATTAGTACAGAAGCTAGGTATTCCGAGTATTTTAATTACAAATAATATTAAGTGTACAATATACATAATACTATTTTCCAATTAACATATTAAGTTTGATTGTGTGTTTTTAGATTATGAATTTCAATCAGCAGAACGCGTATGAAACACTCTCACCTAAATATTTTATAAGTACCTAAATAAATAGGAAATAGCTTAAAATTAATCTAAATATTTTACAAATAACATTGCGCAATGGTAAAATATAATAATATACGTACAAATTTCAAGTACCCTACGAATATTTTAAAACTACAATGAAATAACTAAAACCGTTATTATTCTTTGTTAAACTACCAATACAATTTCGTTAACATGTTGACATCTAATGGCCATAAAAAAAAATAACAAATTATGTTTAAAAAATTTGAATTTCAGTATAAACCCGGGTCTCACTGTCTCTAAAATGCCTAACGTGCATTTTAGTTGTAAAGAACCTCAAAATATTACCATATAACTATATAAGCCCACGTTAATTAGTAAAATTATTTAATATAATTTTTCTATTTACCTACCTATAGTTCATAAGGGCATGTCCCGTTTCCGCGAGCCAAAAAACTGGTTCCCTGATTTATTCATTATCCTTTTCCGCTAAAAACTAAAAGGTAAGATTCCCGTTTCACCAAAATTTATTTTTGTGAAAAGGCATTTCCGCCAATTATTATTTGGGAACAATGTACAAATGTAACATATTCTTATCATATGAAAATGTTCTTATCATTACATAATTGTATGTCACATACTCATTATATACTTAAATACTTGAATATTTCAAATTATAATACAAGTAATAACTATACTGTCTTAAAAATATAAATTATAATACAAGAAGATGATAATAATACATTAATCGAAAATAGGCACAATTAAATTAGAGTTTTAAAAAAATCATATATTCATTATTTTTAAATATTTAAAAATGTCACAAAAAATATAAATTATAATACAAGAAGATGATAATAATACATTAATCGAAAATAGGCACAATTAAATTAGAGTTTTAAAAAAATCATATATTCATTATTTTTAAATATTTAAAAATGTCACAAAAAATATAAATTATAATACTTCTTAGTATAGGGGTAAGAACGGTAAATTAGCTGTTTGATAAACAGAATAGATACTGAATAGAAATAGTATAAAAATTTAACGTTTGTCAAATAATAGTTGTGTGCGAATTATTAATAAACTACGATACAGTTTATGCTTCCGTTATCGATGATCATCAACGATCACCGAAGATTATAGCTGTTCCTATGTATCGTTGTACCTATAAACTATGGTCTAATCAATTATTATTTATTTGCATATGGCATTGCTATTACATGTTATAATACTATATTTTATGCATACCACAGTATATTATATTGCTTAAAAATTAAAACCATAACTTTTTTTGAAGGAAACGTCCATTGGCTGAAAAGGGGATCGTAGGTACCTTTTTCGTTTTTGGCGGAAAAACCAATATTATTTTGGCGGAAACGGGTAACTCCCGATAATAGTATTTAGTTATTGTCCATTTTCTGCAGTGTATTTAGCTATGGGTTTAGGTATGATACATATTATTATGTATAATTTTTAAAATACAGTTTTAGTCAATCAAACATTGATTATCTATAACTATTTGGCATTCTTACCGGTTATGAACATTAAAAAATAAAATATTAGTAATGGACGATTTTATCAACTCAAAAATTAGGGAAAAATTAGTTATTATTAATTAAAATAAACGTGTAAATTGTATACATATACCTTTTTAACAAGAAATAGTCGCTGGCTGAAAATAAACAACAATCAAACTCGACAACCACAGATGCTTCTAGGCAGGTCGGTGTCGACGTGGAATATTAAACAATTATAATAATTATTAAGATTAGCAAAAAAAAAAAAACAATTAATATTATCTGATTATCTATCATTCGTATTTATAATTAATGGTGTTACATTAGTTATTAGTAAAAAATAACTAATAACTAATTGAATTTTCACAAATTGCTTGCTAAGAAATAAAAAATAAAATTAAAATTAAAAATATTATTTATATACACTATAGAGTATTTACCTAGCGCGGGATATACGATAATAATAGTATAATATCTATATATATATTACTACTATATAAAATTAAGTCGCTTTTTTTGTTCGGGATAAACTCCAAAACTACTTATTGGATGGTCGTGCAGTTTTTTTTTAATTAAAGAGGACAACACAGAAAAGGTTTAAGGCATAAATTTAGTCCAATGAAGTTAATAAGTAATTAGTTATTATTAATTAAAATAAATTTGTAAATTGTATACCTATATATACATTTTGTGCGGCAGGTATTGTGCTCTCGAGTTGTCTGGCGACGATTTTGATTATTATTTATGAATTGTTGATTGTTGGTTGGCTTAATCATTTGAAGGTGTATTTATTGATTGTACATTTGATTGAAGGTTATATTACAACGTACTACTCTCATTTTCGAAAATGTCTAGACGAAAGTAAAGCTACCTTTAAAATACAGGGTCAGGTTTACCACGTTGCCCGTAGTCCTTTTCCATATCGTAAGCGATATAATTTTTTTTCAACATTATGAAGAATCCGCGGTGGCGACGCTAAATCCATATAGCTACATTACCACGGAGACGTGACTAAAAGTAGTCTAAAATAAAAATAATTATTTAACATCTAGAAAATAAATATTAAATTAATTAAATCTGAGAAATTTTGGTATAGCAAAGCAAAGCCGGGTCAGCTAGTAATATTTATAAATAACTTGGTAATAAAAGATGACAGACCAGATTCTATTTTCACTCAGCATATTGGCATCAGGATGTCGTTTTTAAAATAATTTAATAAACAGAATTGAACACATTTATTTCGATAAGCAAATACAAAATGTCATGATGTGACCAATTTGATTTCTGAATGAACATAAAAAAAATGACATTTATCAGAAATATTGTAGTTGGCACTCTTCAGACTTTTCACACCAACCCCAATCTTCGAGATTCTTATGCAATGATAATGATTAATGGTATTAAATTATAATAATTATAATAAGTTATTATAATTAAATATTTAAATACCATTATTATTAATAACATTTGTGAAAATAATAATGTCGTTTTTGGAACGACTTATCTATACCGGTGTTGTACGATTGAGAACGTTTTACCTTTTTTGCAACACGATTGAGAACGATGTCGGCAGATCAAAGAAACAATATTTTGTACCTTAAAATCAAACGATTGAGAACGGTATTTCTAGCGACTTTGCCATTTATCTTAACTTTTAGTAATAATTTTTAGGGGTGGGATTTTGACGCAAGGCATCTTTTTTTGGTGTTTTGAAACTTTGTTTTGTAAGTATATAGTGTGTAAACTCATTTTTTTTGTATTTTTAAAAAAAAAATGCATTTTTTGGGCATTTTTCACAATTTGTTTATAAAATGTACGACAATTCATGTGATTAACAAAACAACTTTAATCTTAAAAAAATGGCTTAAAATAAGTGATGAATGTATTGATTTTACAATGATATGTGTGTGTGTTTTTTTTATCAAATTTAAAATTTAAATATGATTTTTTTGTTAACAATTTATTAAATGTTTAACTTTAATAGCTAAGGATTGAAAATGTAAAACAAAATTCCATGTAAGTTTATTTTGTAACCAAAATATAATGATTGATATCTTATATATATTGTATATTGTATTTTTATTATTTTTATTTTTAATTAATGTGGCAAAGTTGCATAAAAGTTAGCAGGTAAGAACGTTCTCAATCGTGCTATTAAAAAAGGTACGGCCGATAAGGACCGTTCTCAATCGTGTTCTACCCATCTATACCAACCGCTATGCGTGTATTCTTGTACGCATTGTGTTATTCAATAATTAAAATAAAACGCGTTGTCGCCATTTCTGCCAGAACAACTTAACCTAGGGTGTCCAGATTTAACTTTAAGAAATCCGGGACACCAAAATTAATAAAAAAATAAATACATTTTTAATAAATGGGAAATCATTGTGCAATTTTTCGTTAAAATGATAAAGTCTTTTAGGCAGCATAGTCACTACATATCTACATAAAATAATGAACTATATACAAATACGACACTATTAAGTATTTCACAATAACATACAACTTGTATCGTCAGAAAATTACTGTATTAACTAATCCATCCTATTGAATACATATTAATAATATTATTTTTCGGAATCATAGCACTCAAAATTCCCGATTGAAAATTAATGTTGTTAAAGGCAGCAGGTTGGTTAAATTTAGAAAGTGATTATAACTGTGATTATCGTACATTCAGACGATCGTTCTCGAAATAATTTACGATTAGGTCATTAGGATTTGTTCAAAATAAAATCGATAACCGAGTAAGTAAAATAATAAAATACGATATAAAACGATATTAATTTCTGGGACATTACTATTGCAAAAGTTCTAAACCGGAACAAATCGGTATCCCGAGATCCTTTGTCGGGACGCCGGGACATGGATTCCAAAACCGGTAACGTCCCGGTAAATCCGGGACGAATGGCCCCATAGCTTAACCCAAATAAAATTAAAATCTAATTTTATTCTATTAAAAGTTTTAAAGCTATACGTTTTTCCAAAATTATAATGGCTTAACGCCCAATAAAAGGCGAGAGATGGCAGCACATAATAGTCTTAGCATTGAAATCTATAGTTTTTTCATGACTAAAATAGCCTTGGTAACCTATTATCATTGTGATAGGCCATTTTTGTTCTCTCGATTTTTTTTTTTTTTGATAATGTGATATACAAAGTTAATACTCCGAAATTGGTAATATTATTATCATGGTTTAATAAAATGTCTATGGTTATTACGTGAAAATTTCATTGTATTAAAAATATTATTAAAATTATTAAACTAAATTTTGAATATTTATAAAATGTTCAAATTTTATAGCTATTGCTGTGTGCTTGTTGCCCTCAAGTAGTTAATTCTTTAAATAAAAAACCAAAAAAAAATATATTAACACAGTTTTTATAGTTATTTTATGTTAGTATTGTTTTTTACATTTATTATAATAAAATAAAATCGAAAAATCGAAAAATTAATATTAAAAGTATACAGGTTGTCAAAACATACATTACTATGGCATTTAATGAATCAATTCCATCTAATGTTGATAGAAAAACAAATGCTTAATGACATACTGTTGCTACAATAGTTGTAACAAAATAAAAACTGATTTTTAAATACATGCATGTAAACTTAATTACATTTTTAGATACCTAATTCTGATCTTGATGAAATAAATCCAATTGGAAATGTATCACTTAATACAAGTTTTTTTCTTAATCACAGTATTAGTCCTCGAGGAAGATTTACTTTAGATGATAAACTATTTGCACATTCTATACATAAATGTAGAGTAAAGTATTTGAAGTTATGTCTAACATTTTTGCATTACCCTCGAAAAAAACTGTAACTGACTTATTATGAAAAAATCCATTAAAACCTGGAATAAATATTCAAATAATAGAACACCTAAAGTCCAGTCCACACCAAGAAATATTTGCCGGCATCATATGTATCTGACATTGTCGTTGTCCACTAGTTTACAGGTCTATATGATCTAGATTCTAGACAGTATAGTTCATATTATTACAATTCTATTATTTCTTTGAGCATAGTTATATATTTATAGTGATTCTACACTCCATAAGTGTTGCAATAATTCTGCATCAGTTTTTATTAAATCAAATAAATTGAATTTGGTTCCTAATGGTGAAATAGTTTATAAAATAATAAATCATAATTGTATGAGCACTCACAAAAAGTGTTAAAAGTGCACACAAGTACTATCAGTGCAATTAAATCAAATACAAAATATTGCATCAGTTCTCTTAATATTGGCCATCGAATACATTTTTATACTAAATACCTCACCTCAAGAGGACGTTCCATCCTTATGTGTTGCTGTCTTAAAACTGTACAATGTAGCAAAAATTGTTTTGAGCAAGACAACTATACTCCCTCTGTAATTACCAAAATTCTACAATGCATAAAGAAGAACTTTATCTGTGTTATAGAGTTTTTATTATTTATACCTATTACATAAATACAATTAAAGTTATAACTATTTTGTGTAAATAAGTAAAATTTAGTTAAAATAAAATAATGCATATTACCTATTTATTTTAATATATTTTTTTCAGTACTAATAATATTATTATTTGTAGAAGACTGTTGCTATTAGTATTATTATATTTTATGTACCTATCAATTATTTATCAATCATCATATATGTTATAAGTTGTAGAATAAAAAAAATTGAAGATGAAACAAGTATTCCTTATTAACAGTATGTCTTATTATATTGCATAATACACATATATTATATGTATTTATATTTGTTTTATTATAATATATTATTCTCAGTGTCGTCTAGTGATGAAACTTAAGTCACGAGCTGTCTAATTTTTTTAGAATTGTTGCTATGTTAAGAAAATGTAATTCACATTTCTTTTGTAATAAGGGAAAAAAATAAGTAATTCCTATATAACACCTTACCGTTTCAACTTGTTTTGAGTATTGTGAATTAAAAAAATAAATAATACTAGGTATAAAATATGTCTATAATGTAATATAATATGGGCAATGGATATACAAATAAATATGAAATATATCATTTATTTAATTTTAAATTGTCGTGGTTTAAACCAATTCTAACCTAACCTATGTATAAACAAAATTAATTATATTTTTCCTATAAACAGGTCAGGTAGACTGGCGTTATTATGTTTTGATATGAATGTACAATACAAATGTATTTTGATAAATAAATATTAATAACTGTTTATTTTTTTTTTTATTATTGTAATTATACCTATAGTTATGTAGTATTTCTACTAATTTTGCTTGTCAAATGATGATTGTTTAATGAAAAACATATGAACTTTTTTTTTATTTGGTGGAGGTGACATAGTTTAAATAGAAAAGTAAATTAATTTTATTACAGTTTTATTAGAGTAATAAATAAAGGAACTTAATTTATTGAATCACAAAGTAACTAGTATAGTAACTTACTTTTTTATATTAACTTACCCAACACTGGTTATTCTGTATTTATGTATGTTTTATTATATGCTATTCTGTATTACAATACTATTGCTTAGTAGGTATTATTATATTTTTTATAGTTGTCTTTTTAGAATATTTGAAAGTGACTTAATTTAATTTGTAGGTACTGGTTTGTAATAGCCTTGCTACTCAGGTTTGTTATCTCCCCGCCATTCATAATACCAAATACATTGTATAAATATAAAATAATAAGTTTTTTTAACGATAGATATAATATTAATTTGAAATATTCAAATTTAAACATTGTTTGATTGAATATAATTTAATAAATACATATTTTAAATCATGTTAATATTAAACTGTAGTTGAATATTGTTAATACATGTCTCATTTAATAAAAAAAAATCTAGGTACATTATTATAATTTTTATTCTATTCCATCCTCTAGATTTATAAAATAGTACTTTCGTTTAGTAACTGCCTAGAAATCATTGTAATGTATGTGTGACAAAACAGTTGAACAATATGCTATAAATTATAATAATGTATAACATATAATATTAATATTTTTTAGGGCTTTTTAAGCTTAAGCTCTTAATCCCCCCGGGTGCGCCACTATCGGCCTAAATACAGAGAAACTTGATGCAGTGTTCCAGTGTCTATTGTCTATACTCTCTAATAGTGTACACACTATTCCCCATCAACTAAACGAAACCATTATACACGTTACACGAATCGCCTTGTTTTTTTTTCATGTTTTTTCATGTTTCGTGTAATGAATTTGAAATATTTAATATTATAATATCACTCTTCTTGAAATATTCCAATAAAATTTAAAATCATAAAAAATATTTTTTTCTTTTATTCGGATTTGAATATAGATGATTAGAAATGATTATTAATTACTAACAATTAGTATTAACTTCTTACTAAAAATACACACAAAATATCGATAATGAATGACTTATCAACGAATCTAGGAAAAAAAGGCAATTGAAAAAAAAGCAACGGAAAAAAAAGTAATGAAAAAAAAGCAAAAGGAAAAAAAAGCAAAAGAAAAAAAAACAAATGAAATAAAAGCACAAGGAAAAAAAAGCAAATGAAAAAAAGGCATAGGTACCTACAGGCATAAGTGTATAACGTATAAGTATAGCAAAAATGTACACCTAATAAGTTAAAATAAAATTTCAAGTATAAAATTAAATGCATATTGGATTAATATTGCGTCAATATAAAACATAAATTTATCATAATATAATTTATAGTGTAAACCTTGTGGTATGAGATATGGCTAATAAAAAATTTGGTAGATCACGTTGCTTATCTCTATACTCTTCACATATTTTTTTTAAATTGAATTGCATTTTTTCATACTTCTTAAGTTTTTTTTTTGGTTGCACTGTGCCTAATAACCGTTGCTGGAGTTTTGTCTCATCGGCTGCAACTTCCAGTGTCATTTTCTTAATGAGGTTCCAAATAGAAGGGTGCTTATGGCTTACCAACTTAGAAAATCGATTATTGAAACCTTCAGTTTGGTTATTTGTACGCTCGATATTATGTAATGTACTTTCGTGTACATTCCAAATTTCAGGTGGAAAAAGAGGTGGTACTTTTCGGAATTTCAATTTATTTCCTTGGCCAATACGTCTGTATGTCCCATTTACGTAGGTTTGATCAAAATATTCCACCAAGTCATGTGCTTCTTCGGGCATGATTTTACGTAAATGAGACATTCCTTCAAATATGTCAGATACCGGCAAAAAAGCCAAACTATCAACTTGTCCACAAAATAACATGAACTCATCATTTTCACGGTACAAATTTTCCAAACCAAGCTGCTGGATTTTCCTATGCGTGCTTTGTGTTAAATGGTAATAACAACCTTTAACTTCTGAATGTTCACCAAAAACATTACGAATAGCTTGAATAATGGCCTTTTCAAAATCTACATGAATATGAGATGGATCAGGAAAAATGTCTCTCTTTTCACACTCAGAGATAATGGCTTTGAACATTACTTCGTAAGTTGATTGTGTTTTTCTTTGAAGTAAGCAAAAAGCAGATGTAACAAATATATCATTTATCTATATAAAAATAAAGCTAAATTAATTTAAGTACCTAATAATAAGTACCACTATAACACTACAAGCTTAACATATTAATATATTCTATTTTGTAAAAATATGTTTATATTAAATTGGTTTATATTAAATATTTTATGTGTGACTGTCGATTGAGGATTTACTTTATAAACAATGTTTTGAAGTACTATAGTTTCTATAAATATTTAAATTAAAACAAGCCCGGATTAAGGGGGGGGCAAGGGGGCACTGTCCCAGGGCCCATTGATTTTGGGGCTTATCTTTATCCCCAAAATATATAATACAAAATTATTCTCAATCTTATACCACGAAAAATTACTATAGATAATGAACTAACTATGTTTTCCAACAATTTTGTTTATGTTTTTTTTTTTTTTTTTAATCCAGGCTTGAATTTAAATTTAAATTGAATATTATAAAAATATTATAATACTATAATATAAATATTTACCTTTACTCTTATAACATAAAGTTGTTGAAAAATCACTGGGGCTAGAGCAAAATTTCCATCCATCATCCAAGTTGAAGACTTAGCAAGATTTAATAATTCTTCATCGGTTGCAAATATGACAATTCTTTCATCAGCATTACATTTGCCATTTTCGTCAACGATTCCATTGTCATACAATAAAAAACGATGTCCATCAGAATTTATCGTCCAGGTGGCTATCAAAATGATTTAAAATACTAAAAATAATCTTAACTATCATATTATAATAACTACTTACGTGGTATTATACAGTCTTCTAAGCTTTTTGGATCGATTGGATTTCCTTTTGACCGGTGGTTACGTGAAGTTCTCTTGACTGTATCCTCAGATGGCATTTGAGCCTTTGCTGATTTATCCAATTTTGATACACCATTAGCAAATATTTCAACAAGATTTGTAGTTGTTGTGGCTGTATGTATTTATAAAAAAAATATTTTATGTTTACAATCTACATAATATTATTATTTGAACTTATAAACGCTCATGAATATTAGGCAAAATAATTTTAAATATGTAGAATATTGTTAACATTTCCAGAAAAATGTAAAAAAAAACTATTGACTAGCTTTTTTATTCTCAACTCAATATAATTTGCTCATTTTCGTGATTTTTCCGTATTTTGTCAAAATTTGAACTTTAAATACTTATAAATAAAAACTGTGACAAAGATCTTGAATATTTTTCAAATGTCATAGTAACAATTTAGTAGGATCCTTGTATTAAATTTTCAAGCTTTTTTACCCGACAAAAAAAGTTTTATCGACATTCATAGAAAAAAATACTAATGCAATTGGAAACACTACTAATGAGTTATGACATGTTATGACTATCCAATTAATTAACATACTAGGTATATATTATATATTATCTATATAATATAATATAATATAATATTTATATATGTACTTACATGATTTTTCTTTCATATTCATCAACGCTTTGGTTACCATAACTTCCTTGCGATTTGGTAAATGATTATGACGATGAATTTTTTCATATTCGGTTATTTGTTTATCCGTACTTAAAACTGCTGGACACTTTAATGAAGACTTTTTAGAACATCGCCATTTAATTGTTTTACTAGTTTCGTAGTATAATGTGTACATATGACCATCAAGACAAACTTTGTCATTTTTTTTGTTAGATTTAATTATTTCCATTGTTGCTGGTAAAATAATAGAACATTCGAGAACACAGCATAACAACGTACTAACATATTATTGCAAAAATACCAATATTATAATATTACTGTTGATATTTTATCAATTATCGAAAACCTGAAAACCTAAATACCTACCTATCTCATTATCTGTCTTTGAATCATTATAAGATAAGTTTGAAATATGATTTTGACATTTTTATTATAGTCGTATCATTTGTCAATTGTTGTCCTTTACGATGTGACGAGTCATATAGGAGGTATATAATATCAAATAATCACTTATTTAGTGACCAAGTGCCACGTTGTTTCTAATCATTTGTCGGGGAAAGCGGCACGAGCTTCGACGAGCGTCCGTAGTACCTACATATTACATATTAAGTCAAACTGGACCGCCACAATCATAATAAATCACATCCAAGCTTTTAACTAAATTGTATGTAAATAGGCAACTATTACATATTATTATACTTAAAGGAGGAACATTTTTTGCTTCTCTCCTTAAAATGGTTTGCTATACATAACATATTAAGTAATGGTTAAAAAAAATAATTAATAAATAATATAAAACCTTTTAATGGGGGAGAAGATAGGGAAAAGGAGGAAAGGGCTAAGCTACAAAAAAACCACGTATATATTTTACACTTCTCACTGATTAAGTAAAATATTGTAATTATCTTGAGTTATTAAAATTCTTTTTAAAAAAAAAACAAAAATGTGCGTCGTTTGCTTTTTTTTCCTTTAGCTTTTTTTTCAAATGCTTTTTTTTCCGTTTGCTTTTTTTTCATTTGTTTTTTTTTCCGTTTGCTTTTTTTTTACTGCTTTTTTTTCCGTTGCTTTTTTTTCAATTGCCTTTTTTTCCTATTACCCTTATCAACCAAGGTTTGCGTAAGTTTATGTCTAAAAACGTTTAGATAATAAAATGTAGGTAATAAGTAATAATTCGTTATATTATTGATATTTGATACTAGTCCAATTTCTAATATCAATATGTATCGTATTATTAATACTTTTAGATTTTTGTAATAATTTATTAATATTGTACAATTCGACAAAATAAAATATTTTGTGATGACCGTATCCACCTTGGCCTGATTTTCATTTTCCTTCGTAGCCATTCTCTCTCTTATCATGCAGGTCGGCTCATGTGATAACATCGTATGTTTACGCCGCCCAAACATATCAGCCAATGGCGTCAACGTCAACAAAGACCACCTCCGTTTTTTCTTTCAGCTATCATATTATTAATATTCCTTATAGGTATTATTCTCGTACTCTCATACTTTTAACTTTCAAGTCTCATTATCTTCACTCATTAGTCATTCGGTGGTTCGGTCCACTCGCGCTTTGCGCAATAGTGATTAATATTTTTTTTGTGTATATATTGTAAATTATCGTATCATAGCGTTACCCTTTGCGTCATCTTTACACTGTGTAATACATTTAATTAACCTGTTGTAATTTAATACCGTATTGGTGTAATACCTTAAGTAAAATCGTTCGGTTTAATCGAACCCAAGCATTATATTACCTTTGTTAATAAACACACCTTTGTAATCTATTTCAAGTTCGAAGCTTTTCGTTATACAAAGAATACTTTCAGATTTTATTATTCATTGTAAGTACACTACTTGTATATAATGTATACTTAGTACTATCCATACTGACTCGGTAGGTGTTCATTGTGCCGCTCAAATTAGTCATCACATTCTCACTCACTAATAACTATATAAGAAAACAGTGACTTACATTAAAAGAAAAGGACGACTCACTAATTAGGTTTACAACAGATAAAAAAGAGATTAAATAGGTATTTGTTATTACTTATTAACTTTTAATTTCTAAAACATACTCATTTGCCTTACTATTACACAAATCAGTAAACCTGTGTATTGGTATAAGTGCAATAGGTATTATAGTAATTCCCTGGATTTATAAGCTCTACAAATTTCAGAGATATGCACTTAAAAATATGCATTTATGCTCTTATTTTGTAGGAAAATAACCTATAAGATAAAAAATATGCAATTTTGTAGTTATTTCAACTTAATGTAATTTAAATCTGAAAAGTTAATATTTAAATATATATAAATTAAATCAATTGAAAATAAATCACTCAGATCACGACAAACACAACTAATGTTTGATACACGAAAACCTGCTCAATAACAGATTACTACTTGTCCCGATAGGTCTCAAATAAGATAAAAAAAACGACTTCGTCAAATTACATGGACAGTTAATATAACTATAAATACATTATTTTAATTAAAATAAGAAAAATATTACATAATATTATGCATTTTAAAACCGTATATATACAATAAAAAAGTCGTAAAATACTGAAATATGCTGTACATGTCAAAAAATTACAGAATATGCAAAATAGAACTTTCTATTACAGATCTATTGAGTATAATTCAAACTTTTAACTACATAGCTATTTTTTGGACTGCTCAGGATAAACATGCAAATACATATAATTCCGGGCCCTGGTAATGAGTATTTATTAGGCGTGTCTAGACTTATTTTGCATATCTACCCAGAAATATTTTTTTTTGGTTAATCTTAATTTGCAGGACTGGCCATTGCCCAAAGTGGCCAGACCTTTTACACCCCTTTGATACCTATGACAATATGATTATTAGTACAGTGTCATAATCATACTGTATCTTTTGGTCAATCAACAACCTTTGTACATTGTATTAGTAGTATCATAATTATTTGCCCTCTTATAATAGTATTAATTCTAGCTGTCAGTGAGATCAATTGGTTTAGTATCATCACAGCTGTCAAAATGGGTATTACAAAGAGGCCTGCTAGCAATTGCAGTGATGAAATACTCCCAGTCGATATCGATGAAATGTAAGTACTTAATACTGATAGAAGCTATCTGCATTTCTACTATTATTTCATTCCAGCATCTATATGCAATTATAAATTCATGTATAACCCATGTTTAAAATAATTTAATTTTAAAGCTATTTTAACACAACATTACTACATTATTGTTTAATTAGACTTTTGGCTCATTAAGCTACATGGTACTAGAGTTACAGCAGGCAAGTCAAACACTCAGCTTCTTGCTCATATTTTTAAGTCTCATGGATAACAGTTATAATAATTAATAAACAATTAATGAAGACAATAAAAATTGTACAATTTTGCTTTTGTGTCACAACTATGTTACTTCTCTGTCTTATCTTTTGATAAACTGTAATTGAATAATTATTGTACCTACATAGTATTGTAAATAAAAAAACATTTTAAATGCAAATGCTTTTGAAAGACAATATTCTGAATACATTTTAAAAGTATTCTTAACAATACTGAATTAACCATGAATTAACCATATGTATTATCAAATGAAAGTTTATTAAAATTAAACATTTATATTGTCATTATAGAGTGGAAAATACTATTTACTCTACTACCAACAGTGATGCCAGTGATGAATCAGATTATGAAATGATTATGCCATCTGTCACCATAGTTGATTATTCAGCTTACTACAGAAATCTCTGCCCTGAATTAAGGATTTCCTACAATGTTGATAATTCAGATGCTGATACTAAACCAGTATCATATAAGAAAAAAAATATTTCTCAAATGGGACGCAAGAAAGCAAATCGTGCACAAAATGGTAAACTTATAATTTGTATTTGTCAACTCGTTTATCAAATAATTGCAAATACTTTATCAAATAAAAATATGGTATGTAGATTCTATTATGGATATAAGTTATAAAGTTTTAATTATTTCTATTATATTATACCGCCCATCGTTGTAATTATCACATTAGTATTCTTAGAATGAATATATTACAGCTTTCAAACCGATGCGTTTCTGTTTTTGTTCATATTATAACCATCACATTATTAAATTTGATATTAATAATTTCAATTTATTTGTGCATTAGCTAGCAATTTTCATCATACTACCGGCTCGTCAATTGAACTAATAGATTTAATATAATTTATTTTGTATGATGGGTTGTAAAGGGTGACATATCCATAAGTCATTGCCCAGAATTGAGAGATTGCGTTAATTGTTAATTTCAAATAATTTTAGTTTTTACTATGAATCATGAGTAATTAATTCTACGGTTTTATAAAAGTATTGAAATTTAATTCAATAAAAATAACATAAAAAATGTTTTGAAATACTGATACTGACAATACCACATTTAAATTTAAAATGTAAACACAATTAAAATGTATTAACACAGGTATAATTATTTTCAGAAAATTTTCTTCTGGCTCTGAGCGATGAATATGAAGATGAAATATTTTGTAATGACAACAAAAACGGATTCATTAAAGCAATCAACAGGCTTTCGACTCAGCCTGATGTACGTATCGTATGATCTTATGCTGCTCCAATTTAAATTACGATGAAGAATAATTTAAAATTATAAAGTGTTTATCTTTAATTATTTAGCCAAGTTATAGCAGCACCTGATAAGTTAGTTTTGAATATTTTAAATATTGTGATTTTGTTCATCGTGTATGACAAGACGGTTTTGTTTTTACTATCTAATCATTTATTTTTTTATTTAATTTAAAGTAAACATCCTTCCCCCACAATAAATATATAGTCTTAGTGCATTTTTTGTGGATAGGGCGATAATGTGTGGTATAATTATATAACTAGTCTATAATAGAGAATAAATTAAGAAGATGGTGACTGTCATTTGTTGTCTCCGCCTTGCAAGTCCGTAACATAGCAAATGTGCGCTTGGCAGATCATATGTAGATTTGTTAATTTAAAAACTAGAGTGAATCTATCATAAGACTTGATTTTAAGAACATAAGCTATAATTTTATGTTGGTTTTTTATGATACTAAAGTTTTTAAGTGAGTTAAGAGCATTTTTAATTTATGCTATATTATATATGATAATCTTCCTAATAAATCGAATTATCATAAAAAATCTACATTCAAAAACAAATCGTCTTCTTACCATTAAGTTTTAAAGTAGGTGAATTGACTCTCATTTTTAAGCTAGCGGGGCTAAACGTGATCTGCTGATGGTAAATTTGCTCTGTTACGCACTTGTACAACTGATACACATCAGTAAAATTGTATTGTTGTTTATGTAAAACAAAACAACAATACACTTTTAACATATTTTCATAATATTTATACTAATTTTTTCTATGTATTTTTGATTACATATTATTTTCTCTACAATTATTCTTTTATAAATGAATATTGTTTGGAGTATTTTGATATGTAGAAATCAAATTTCAGACTAGTAGCTCATGAGTTATAAGGTTCTTAAAAGTGTTTAAAGTTTTAATGAGAAGAGTAGTAGACCAACATTTTGCGGGGTGCCGCTGTTACATACCACTTCACTACTTAAATACTTAAAAGTTATAACTCCTAAACTACTGGTCCCAAATTTGGTTTTTACACATCAAAATACTCCAAATAATTTTCTGAATGTGAAATTAAAAATTTATATTTTTGTACTAAAAAGTAAAAGCTTTTAAAAAATATTTTTTAAAACATGAATAGTTTTTAAAATATTAAGTGATTCGCGAAAAAAAAATCACTTTGTATACATACAGCTTTCATGAATTAGTATCATATTCTTATATTTGTAACTTTTATTTTTTAATTTTTCGCTGACATTATTCCAAATTCCAAAATATATTAAAAGAAAAAGTTTACCTTTGTAAACTAGATTTTAATCACCTTTGAAAAAGATTAAAATCATAAATTAGTTCCAAACGTTTTAAATTTGATGTTCTTGTTTACCATACAACATTGGATTACTTGAAAATAATATAATATTCAGTGTGTTCCACTTATAAGTAACACAAAGTATTTCAGTCGTATGAAATAATTGAAATGGGAATTTTTTTTAGATTGTTGGAAGTACAAAAATACACATTATAAAACAATTAATACACAAAAAAATTTTTATTTTTTTTAATTCAAAATAATATATTATATTATGTACCAAATTTAAATCGCCCTTTTTTATTCAAGTAACTGATAAATACATTTTTATTTTTCTTATATGTAGTACAAATTATTAGTAATAATAAAAATATATCATTATGTTATCATTTCAATCTTGTCAAGGTCTTCCAGCTGAAATATTTTGATTTACTATCTTAAGCGAATGCACAATTGTTGTTCCCATTACCCAAGCATACTGAATATAAATTATTATTCAAAAAACATTTTTAATGCATTATGTTGTTATTAATTTTATCTTATGCATTGATTATAGTTGAAAGAATCATTTATTGAAGGAAAAGACGAACTCATACTACCCAAACGCAATAAACGTTCTGCTGCTGAAATGAAGGCTGAAAAAAAGTCAAAACGAAGCAATCGCCCTGATTTGGCATTTAAAAATCTGACTACATCACAAAAATCCCTATTCAAACAGAAAAGTTTACCTATTGTAAGTTGTCACTAATTCATATTCATAATAAGCTGTATTTAAACACATAATTATTACCTATATAAAATTGTCTCTTGTATGTAATTTTAATTTACAATTTATTATTATTTATTAGTTGTGTAAAATTGAACATAATGCTGCAACAAGCTGCAGGGAAAACATACTATATTAGTACTGCCAGTATTTTGTACATTATCTCTATTGTACCTATGTTTATAGATTACTTAATAATTATTAATCATAAACATGATTTCTAAGAGGTTTAGTTTATAAAAATTTCGAAACACGGGTACCGACAGTTCTGTGAAAACATTTATCATGCCGCGCTGTCAGTTTTTGTTGGACGAAAATATAGAAATAATCAGCCCTTTCCATAAATAAAGTGTTAATTCTTAATTTATATAAATCTCAATTGTAAATAAAATAAAATTGTCTGTATTTATAAAAAAAATAGTAATTGATTATTTCAAAACTAAATTCCATAAAAATGATTTTTTTTTTGATTTTGTCATCAGATGACAATATTTTTATTAATTGCCGCTGAAAAATCCACATTAAAATTTATTAATTTTCTACATAAATACTTCTATATGTATAAAAGCTTAAGTCATACTAGTAATTTACTAATAATAAACATTAGATTCAAGATTGTTTGTTGTTATATTTTTATTGTTTTCTAGGCTGCTATAGATCATCTGGAAACTGAAGTTGTCCGATATTTTTCACTTGTACCAAATGGCATTTACACATCTCCTCCATTGCCGAGTTATAATCGAATGCTGCTACACAGTATCGTCCGTTACTATTCATTGGATGCCATGAGTAAATAACAAAAAAACTAAGATACAAATGTCGACAAGCTTTAATCTTTGTACATTTATGCTAATGTCTTCATTCAATTACCCTACAACATAACATGTTTAGGGCTAAAAAATATTAAATTAAATACCCTCTTATAATATATTTTATTCTTAATTGTATTTGTTTTTAGGTGTGAATAGCCGTGGTCGACGTACCCAAAAAATAGTACAAGTACGCAACAGTCGTTTTGACGATTTCAAACCACCTCATATGAGCCTGTTAAAATACATATCAAGTCAAAACAGCCGTTGATAAACAACAAATGGCCATCAAAATTGGATCTAATGACTATTGGACAAACACAGATTTTTTATTTAGATTAATATAATATAATAATAATATATTAGACAAGTTTTAATTTTTTTTTTTGCATAATTTTCACGTTAATAATATTTATTACCATTTAATTTATAACTTTAGAGATATTTGGGCAGAAGACATGTATTTTATTTATTTTATTATTGACCGAACTATCATATTATAAACATAATTTATATCAAATAACTTAACATATTTCTTAATATAATATTATATTATATAATTTGCTTATATTATTTTGAATTTATTAGTATATTATTATATTATATTATACGCTTATATTTTGAATTTATTAATATATTATTTATAATGATATCTATCAATGGGCTTGGAATTTAATACATTTGCATATTTCTTAGAAAATTACGTATAATTCATCGCAACTTTTTTTATTAATAATAATAAAAAAATGCATATTTTATAAAAAAAAAAATCTTCATAAAAAATAATTCCAAAATAATTTTCAGAATGATTTATCATTGAATTCATATTTTAAAGCTTTTTTTTAAGCTTACGAATGTACATATTTCATTGAATTTATTGAGCTCCAAGTCCTGGATATCAACAAAGGTTAGGTTTATACACCATTTACACTTTGATATTATCATGTAATTACTGGATACAATATATTTCATTAGATTTATAATTTACTTGCATTAAATAATCAATATTGTATATGATAACTAGGACTTTGAAGTTATTGCATTTGCATACTTTTTTATATTTGCTTATTTATTTCTAAATAAGCTACAAATCCATTTGATGCAAATACGAACTTTTTATGACAACTTTGCAATTTTCATTATTTTTTGGGTATACAGTAGAATTCGCTTTATAGGAACAAATTTTCATAGTCCGAATGAATGTTTTATTAACAAAATGTTATTCAGTTAATAGGGATAGACTGTTAATGGGTACAAATAGGTCACCTCCCTGGGTCCAAATTAAGCGAATTCTACTGTACTGTAAATTTTGAACTTTCTAATTGTACACATGAATTTTAGTGATAAATTAGTTTGCTTCTATAAAAATACATAAGTTTAATTAAGAAAAAATGAAATTAATAACCTGTAATATCTTCATTCTTTATTTAGTATGTATGTATGTTATTTCAATGATTTTACAATACAAGTCTATAGTTGTTTATTCCAACAATGACAAATGTACCACAAGAAATTTGAAATATACATTCAACTGATATTCTCGTTTTTAAATATTATTGAGAAGTATTAATATTATCAAAAGCTGCTTTGTCTTTTAATTTCTGTCTCATCTTCATGGAAGGAAATAAATGTAGGGGATAAGTCCCCCTCAAAAATGTCAATAACTCTCACCTCTTCTAACAAAAAATTCCTTTATTTTTGAAAGATTATTTGTTAGCCACCCTCCCTTAATATTAAACTCTATTTGCTTATATGCTTGTCAGGTATTCTTATGACTAAAAGTTAGCTGTTATGCTGTTTGTTACGACATGTTAGTTTTGGTTATGTTGAATTTTCATTAAAATACTAGCAAAAAAAGTTCTTAAGACAATTTTGATATTTTTCTGCAATATTGCAATCAATTTTATAAATTTCTTTAGTGCAATAACTTCCAAGCTCTAATGTTAGAAGTACTTATAACACTAGGAGAATTCTTTAGCAATACTGTAGAATCACAATTAGGTATATTGTGCCAATTTTATTTGTGTAACATTAAGTATTTACCATTACTAAAATGATATAATTTGTTATGTTATCACCATGTGGTCGGTAGGTACATAATGAACTTGGTTTTTTTATCTCTTTTTGGATAATTTTATAATAAAGTACTCAATTTAGTGGTGGTTTTGTGGATGAGGCACCACCTAACTTGTAACTAAATTTAAAAAAAATTGTTTACTTTATATTTCTTACTATTTTGAATTTTATTCGTTCGCTTTAATTTAAAATGTTTTATGTATAATAGATATTAGATGCATTATAGATGAACAGCAATTTATATATTTAATTTTTTTTGTTAAAGATAAAAAATGTGTGGGAAATATTCTATTAAAAATATCTAACGTTAACTATGAAAATAATCTTTTATGAATTTCTAACCGAAAAAAATGTAGAAAATTAGAAATAATTCTCGTGACTATAAACAGCACAAAATGGGGTCTAAATAGTTAAAACATTTTACCGCATGTGGAAAATGTTAATATTAGTATTTGGTAAAAAAAAAAAGCTAACGAACTCCGATTGTGTACGACTATTGTTTTGGCTTAAGACTGTTTCGTAGAGGGAATCTCGTGAGCGAGAAAAACGAGTTACGATCGACCGCCATATGGCTTATGCCGGTGGTATAGTTGAAGCTCGGTGTAAAAAAGTGTACAGTCGTTGCTAAATAAATTGGTACGACCGCGGCAGGGGATAACGGAAAACCAGAGGTTCTCCGTATTTTGATGTTATTACCGAATACCAAAATATAGTGGTGTAAGTTAGTAAATACTAAATCCATCTATAATAATATATTCCATAATTTCCATATCACACAAAATCAATGAATATTGTCATTGTCTGAGGAGGTGGTTTATCTTTTACATTTATGTAAGCAACTTGGTGGAGCGTGAAAGCTGCCGAAAGTCGAAACGCACCGCCACCGCCATATCAATTTATCTTGAAACGACTGTACACTTATTTGACCTCAAGCGCTCAGTTGAAATCATTGATCCAACTGCTGATATCTTTGTTTTTATTATCTATGATCTAAACAGACCTTACTGCACCTATTACACTAGGTACGAAGTACCCACATTAGATCAAATAGCATCCTTAAACGAACTCCTGTTTCATCGTTTTCCCCAGTTACCAAATTTACATGATTAGTATTATGTAAATACTGACGATGCCTGATAAGTTATGTCTTCGGTGTTTCTGTATGAAACCTTTAAACGGTTTTAGGAAACTTCCGTGTGAAAGGAATTCAAGGCTTTTGTGTCCAACCGTCCGCCGTGGGTGATGTTTGATTACTTTCTATTGATTTTGTAATCAGAGCTCTTAATACATGTGTAGAAATCTGCGATATTATATGATATACGACTATACAATACGGTCTGAACAAGGGTTAAGAATAGATACAAATGGTCTGCAAGCCACTTCGAAAATAGACTGTAGTAGGAAAGATGAATCATAAATACGAGAATTCTGGAATGATATAAACGACAAGGTATGATAGTAATATTTGGTAAATATAATATCATGAATTTCAGAATTCATGATATAAACAAAAAGTTATGGCTTATGATCATAACTTTTTGGAGTTGGGGAAATTATAACAGAGTAATGACTTACAACTAATAATAACTTAAAAAACTTACTAATAATAATTTAAAGCAATAATATGATCAAGTAAGCAAGTGACGTGTTGCTCGAATTTCAACCAAATTTGAAGTTTTGCGAATTGCGATCATACCAATATACCATAATGTTGTAATTTTATCATAATATTATCATGATGAATATAAGATAGGTACTATCTATCGGCGATAATGTTCAAAGTGGGCGAAACCGTCGACGACTCGGATTTTCAATGGTGTATACACTGTGCTTTGTCAATGGTATTCACTTTGCTGTGTTATGTATTATGACAAAAGCCGAGACGGCCATTCATAACCTAACCTAAAAGTTTTTATCGTAAGTTTTTCCAACATTTAATAGGTATTCAGTATTGCATGATGGTATTCATCATGGCTGGTTATTATTGGCGAATCGTCACTATTCATTACTAATTATTATGCGATATGACGTACCTATGTAATATAAAAGAACACCGCTTGACCCGCCGATTGATTTCACGAGACACCAAACGTCGAATGCTCGCATGCGATTGGCTGACTTTTACGTTTGTACCACACAGGTCTATAAATATTTAGGTCAATGGTCTGAACTATTAAACAAAGTAGTTGATATTATTTTCGGTAGGGCTACGGATCGGCAGTTCTCACGTAACTTATTGTCGTGTTCCCTATAATATTATGGTAAATTCCTATTCTGATCAGCTGTTTCTGCCCGGAAATGTCTTGAATTGTGCCGAGTTCAGTTTTTTCACACAACACGAGAGATGTCCTAGTTAACCGAGAAGTGCAAACCAAAGAGTAGTTACCCTTGTGAGTCGTGAAGA
The DNA here is from genome assembly GCF_001856785.1 of Myzus persicae. Lineage (NCBI taxonomy): Eukaryota > Metazoa > Arthropoda > Insecta > Hemiptera > Aphididae > Myzus > Myzus persicae. Next base: position 1,000,585 of record NW_019101991.1, on the reverse strand, counting down.
CAAAAATAGTGACTTAGGGAGAGGTGGTGCAAAAACGGAGGTTATATACTGATGGAACCTGCTAATGCTTAGGTTGTGCCCTACTGGCGGAAGTTCAACTGGCGAGTGGGTTAAGATTGACAAACATCGATTGAACGATGATCATATCAGACAGCGGTGATCCAGAAAGTTGTTAAATAAATGCCAGATTTCCAGGCATGGGACATTATATAACTTCTTTGGGGTCCGACCGCCAATAGAAAATATCATGATACAAGAGGGGGACGGTGATGATCTACAAAGCGTGACTAGGAGTAAGCCGCGATCCGCTGCCACGAGAAGCGGGGCTGCGTCTAGTGCAGTAAGCTTTTTACATACTACGATACCGACAAAGAGAAATTAAATAGCAATAAATACCAACTTGAACACGTCTAAAATAGCGTTACTCGTAGCTACAAGTAACTGTAAGCTTTGTCGGCGCTCGATGTTGTTATACCTGCATTCAACACTATATAATATTTTGCAGCTATGAATTGTGTCGCGTAATCGCATTGGATAGTAAAAGTACTACCGTCGTACGCGCCACCGTCGGTACTGTGAGAAACTACCAACTACTAACTAGTACGAATTCATCTGCTCCGTCGTTGAGTCTCCTGTCGTTATGTTAGCCATCTGTCGTTTTCTATCGTTCTGAATTACGTAACTATCGTTCTCGTCAGCATATTCCCGCATCGCGAATATACGACTACCGAGGGCTGCCACACACCACCATAACAATTGTGAGTATTGTATTGAGTATTTTTACACACCCTAAATCGCTGTTTAGAGTTGCACCTTAACGGAATAATTTTTTTGAACTTGATACTTCCACCTTTTAGCAACTCGGTTTCTTTGAGTTTCTAACCTAATAAAATTGTCGTTATTCTCTATCGCACCCACTCGAATATTATATATACATCACTAGGGAATATGGGTGTGTACCGCACATTGCGGTTCTTGATTTATGTTCGTCACTTTTAAATACCTAAATTATTTAAGTATAATTCATATAAGGTTCGTAATAAATTATAAATTATATTTTACGTCCAGGTATAGGTATTATATTATATTAAAATACATGTATATTGTGAATTATATTCTATTTACGTGCTTTTTATTTCGTCCTAGTATTAAAATAAATAATTATATAATATTGTTGTAATATAATTATAATAATAATTAATATTGTTATTATAATTGACTAAAATTTTTGTTAGTTTACATGACATTGTTCTTCTATTCTTGCATTACGTGTTTTTAAATTACCATTGCAATTAAACACAATTCTAGTCCTGTGGAGTTAATCATCGAGAGTATATTTCTAGTCAAATGATATTTCCGTATCCACATAAACTCTAATGCTTTTTTATGACACCTATAGTTATTTTAGTTTGGTCATTATTACTATATCTGTCATGTATACTGTATAGTGACGATATCGACTATTTTAAACAATATTTAAAAACATCGTTCAAAATGTAAGTAAAATATGCAATAATATGCTTTATACTAAAATGATGCAAAAAATATGTAAAATAAAAATTTAATTATGTGTAGCTATCAATAGGAGGAAATTCATGGATATCCACTGTTCCAGATTTTTGAAGAAGGATAATTTTGTTACATATATTTACTACTTGCAAATGTTTCATTGTAAAATATTTTAATTCAATTTAAATATTTCCTATGGATTCATTTGAGTTAAAAATAAAACACTTAAACCTTATAAGAAACGTATTTCTTGTGTTTTTCAACCATATGTACCTATCAAATTGTAATATTGTAAAAAAATTATATTTCTAGTTTGATTCTTTTAACCATATTGTTTGGTAAAAAAACGTCCTAACATTTACTCTAATTTTACAAGACATGCAATTGAAAAAGGAAATTAATAGGTACCTACTTCATACCTGGCAGCAGTGGCGTATATAGGGGGGAGGCCCCCTAGGCCAGAGCCCATAATGAAATTGCAGGTTCAATTAAAGCATTGCATGTATATTTACACTGTTTACAGTTTTTCTCCATGATTAAGTTAGCCGGTTGACTAAAGTCATTTTTGAGGAATCAACAAAGAAATGTTATATTGACGGGACTTGCTTCAATGACTTATTGACTTTGATCTTAAATTCATAGTAAGATAACATTAAAATATATAAACGACACTGTCAATATTTTTTAAAAAAGAAACAAAAAAATTAATTTAACATAATAATTATAAAATTGAATTGCGCAATTTTTATTTGTACTGTATAATATGTCATAATTATTAATTATATAACCACGCAGCTGCTCCCTTAAAAATGTATAATTATGGCTATGCTGCTTGACTAGTGATAATTGATAAATTGGCCCATAGTGAAAATAATTCGTATATACGCCACTGCCTGGCAGTATATTCTACGTCAATAATAACATTTTTATATTTTAACAAACGCTACAATTTTATTGTGTACATATAATAAACTTATGAACCTAACATAATTCTACAATATTATACTATTATATATGTATCATAATCCTATTTACTGTTGCATTACCATTGTAAATTAATACGTAGATATAATGAGGTAAATGTAATATCAATAATAGCAATACCACATATAAGAAAGGGTGAAAATGCTTATTAATTATTTGTATAACACCAACTTGATCTATTTTTTGTACACCTTCTATTATATAGAAAAAAGTGATGATGTTTGATTATTTTTAGAGATGTTAAAATACAGTTTTTTTTTTGTTGTAAAATTACCGTACTATAGAAGTATTGTTCGTATTGAACCTTGCTGCATCTTAAAAGGCTTAAACTATCGGAAATGGAACTCTGGTTATAAAACTAATAACCAATATTTTAAAATGGATTCATAATTTCAGAAAACATTTTAAAAGCCACAATAATGCAAGAATTATTTTTGAGTAAATTACTGTTTAAACTCTTGCTACCAAACGTGGTATACTTAGTGGCTAGAAATAATTAAAATTTAAAATAATGTTCCTAGTTACATGCAATTCATAGAACCTAAATTATATTCTTAAACATCAAATTCATATTCTAATAATATTAAGTAATATTTGTTTTTAATACAACTTATATAAAATAATTGTATTCTATATGTCTACATGTATAATAGGTACTAACTCACATCTCTAATTATTTTGTTAAGAGGCGCATACCGCGACCTATGCATCCTTGTCTCCGCCTTCCAAATGTACAACATAGCAAAAACTGTATTGCGCGGGACAATTTTTCTCGCACCATATTTGTTGTAGAACTACCAAATTTTCACAACACGAAAATAAGAACTTTATCTGTGCAACAGCTTGCTTATTTTTGATTACACTATCAAATTATTTTTTATGAGGAAATGAAAAAAACAAAATGTTTAGAAGCAAATAACTTTTATGGTATTCATGTTATCTAAAATATAGGCACGCTGTTGCACGCATAATTTTCTACTTTATATTTTCAGAAATGTTGAAGCGACTACTACAAACAGAAAGATTAAAGTTGTCCCGCTCAAAACAGTATTGGCTATGTTATACATTTGTAAGACGGAGACCACACATGAAGGTGTGACGTCTTCTTAATGTTATTAGAAAATTGTAATTTAATTTAAATTGGATAATTATAAATATAATTTACTATGAGTTGTAAGTAACTAAAAAAAGGTGCATTATTTTAAATTAAAATTATTTATTGTGACTATTGCCGGGTTACATGAACAATCACTAAAACAATAGTGAGCTAATGACCCCTTAAACATGGTTTAGCGGCCCATGATAGGTCCATTAAATTTTATTGGCCCGTTAAATAAATAATTTTTTCGTGATCCCAGCATATGAGTCTTAAGAGAACGCTACATCCGAATTTTTGTCTTCGTCTTACAAGTGCGCAATGTGTGGTAAAATTATGATCAACAATGCATAGGCTCCCCCAAAAATATAAACCTGGGGGGGGGGGAGAAGCAAAGTCGAAAATATCTGACAACACAGTAAAAACTATTTTTGTCAAATAATAAAACAATTAATAGGGCATGCCCCCGGCACCCCCTACAATAGCCAATGCAAGGTTAGGTTTTGAGTGAGGCTACTGTGAAACTTAATGATAAAAACTTAATCTGTATTAGATGTCGTGTGTTGGTATTTTACCAAAGTTTTTAAAAGAGTTATGATATTTTAAAATAATTTTATATGGGTGCTTCTTAAAATTCAATGAAAATTTAAAAATCGCCAAACAACGTAATACGAACACATATTATAGTGTTCTTACCATTAAGTTTTATAGATGAATATATTTCAATTCACTCTTATTTATTAAAATGACGAACCTAAACGTTAATTGCTGCTTAGAGTAAATTAGCTATGTTACGCCCTTGTAAGACTGAGATAACAAAGAGGGTGTAGGCGTCCTCTTAGTTAATTTATTTTTTATAAAACATTTAAAAAATACAAATATTTAAATTGTTCGAAAATAAAAATAACATTATTTTTACAAATATATTGAGAGTGATTCACTTAGCATAACCTGAACACATTTTGAATGGGACCTATATTTCTAAAAATTATCTTACCCGTTCAACTAAAATTTTGTTATTATATGATTCTCATTTACTCAGACTAGCTTAGATCTATTTAAAATACTTTTTCTTTTCCTAAAGTTTTGTTTAGGTTTATTTTTAGTTCCCGTCAATGTATAGGTACTTAACATTTTTAGTACCTTTTGAAACGGTAAAAATTCTTCAATTTTCTTCAACAGCATCTTTGCTGGAAATTGAATCTTATTGGTTCTTTGGGGGGTCAAAAGTAAAAAATTTAAAATGATTTTCAAAAGTGTCAGGAAAATCAACGAAAAATCAAGGAAAAACTGAAATTTTTACGTAAAATCATTTTTTGAAAAAATCAATTTTATTTTTTAGTGTTACATGAATTTTTCACAATAATTATAATACCAATTTTTATGATCTATTCAATTATAAATATATAAACAGTTATTTTTTATAGACAATTTAAGTTCAAATGTTGATGAATTTACATATTAAAACAAAGAATAACAATCTTAGTTATTTTATTGTTTTGGGTGAAACAAATGCATATTAAGTAGTTCTGTCCTCGGTTCAAAAAAATTAAAAATTTAGTTATTTTATTGTAATTCAAAAATATTATTCGTGGGTACTAGAGACTTTTAGAGTAAAGTGTTATGTTTTTAAGCAGACAGTAGTACCTATACTGAAGCCAATTCAAAGTCATTGCGTAGTTATATACCTTAAGTGAAATATTCAATTGAATTTTTAAGTGTACTTACCTGAGGTTCATATGGCATACAGGAAATGTTTGCAACATAAAAACAGATACTTTTTAAGCACCACGGTTTATTAATTTATATTAAAATAAAGTTAGCACATTAAAACAAATTTTCAAAAATATCTGATTATTTAAATGCACAATACATTACAGTATGTGGTCTACTTTTCAAACTATTGGGCGAGTACTGAACATATTTTATTATGTTAAAAGTATCAAATTTAAAATTACTTTATTGTCATGTGATAAAGTTATAATACAAAAACATACTATTTTTCTTTAATAACGGTTCTAAAACCGTGCCTATGTATCTTTAAGATTTTTAAACTGCTATTATAAAAACGTATGAAGTACCTAACAGTGTTTTGCATTCAACAAATTAGGTTCTTTTTATGATGAATATTTTGATAAATAAGATGATATCTTGCTATCCATTTAAATGTACTAAATTTAAATGCAAGAATAGAGCAAAACTGCTTAATGGTAAATGGTTATAAGTAGTCATCTATATAATAATGTGTCAACAATGCTATTATTACAATGGATAAACTAATATCAGAAAATGTAAGCAATTATAATAAAACTACAAAAACTAAAAAAAAATCTAACCAAGAAAAGGTAAAGAGAAAATATGTATATAAATTGTACAAGATACCTTCCTTTTTTTAAGTTCTTAGTTCAATTTCAATTTACAGTTATGATTTTATTAAACTATACATAATATTATATATTTATATTTAAAATTTTTTAATTACAGTTCATAATTAAATAAGTTTATATTTTTTCAAAGTATTTTGTATGTCTACAATCTATGAACATCTGACTGCTGAATTCAAATAATTTTTCAGAATCACAAATATAGGACAATAAAAAGATCTTTTGAACTTCTAGTGGTCCAAATTTTTGAAGGGTACCCTTTTGCCACCCCACTTCATTCATCTAAACTTTAAATATTTAAGATTCATAAGCTACTAGTTCAAAATTCAACTTTTATGTATTGAAGTACCCTGAAAATATTCAGTTTTTCTCTTTAAAATGAAAAAGTATGTTATTATCTTTCGTAAAAATTTTTAAAATTATTAAGATAAAAATGCTTTAACAATATGTTTTGAAATAATTATAACTGTTCAGTTATGACTTGTTATCAATTCAAATTTCGAAAAATACTATTTCATAAAGAGCAAAGTGTACTTATTTATTAAAATATTCAAACAGTAATAATTATGATCAAAAGCACAATGCCATGTGTGTATGAACGTTTTGATCTGAACGACAATCAACCATTCAATAAATTTGATATGTAATTATTGTAAATTGTTTAATTTCTTTTTTTAGCTCTATTTTGATCCCAGTACCAGAACCATTACTATCAATGATTCATACAGATCGTTCTTGTATGCTTAAATGCAGCTGTTGTAACAGAATATTTTGTCTAGAAGACACTTTTCAGGTAGCACAAATAAAGAATCCAGGTGTGCAAAACCCGTGTTTGGAAAGTATGAAATCTGTATTACATCTTTGAAATAATTTATCAAAATTGTTAACAATAAGAATAATTAAATACAATATATGGTTAAGACAAAGCACAAACTAGTGTTTGAAAAATATATTGTTTTAACAAAATATTTATTAATAACCTATTTTTAAACCTAGTTTTGAATAGTCTTGATTGATATTTCAGTTTTTCAAGTTGTTAAACGTTTTAAATTGTGTTGTTAAACGAATATATATATATATATGTATAATTTTTTTATAGATGCCACTGACTTAACTGGTCCCAATTTGTGTTTGTGTGTTGGTTGTTACCAGGCCACAAAAAAACCAACTTCTTCAAAAAATCGTTCAAAACGTCACTGTATTATAATGAATTGTGACCAAACTGCATGTCATATTTTTGATTCAAAATTGAAGGATGAATTAAATACTTTTTTGATGGATAAAGTATGTAAAATACATATTTCAATTTACAAATTAAAATAAAAACCTTCATTATCATATGAATACTTTTAATTATATTATTAACATTAATTTAGTCTATTTTAATTTTAAGATTAAACATAATATATATGTAATAGAAATATATAATATTTTCATTTTTACAATAATATGTTAAGTATGATATTCTCCTACCTTTTTGCTACCTCATTTTTTATTAAGATTCGATACTGACCATTTTTAAGGTGTTCCATATAGGCAATAACCTAAGCGTCTGACTGTGCGTAAAATAAGTATCTGATCACTCCTGCACGTTCACATGCATGTCAAAAACGAGCTACGCGAATATTATTTTTTTACAAAATCATAATTATTTTTGTGAATTGCAATTAACTTATTCACCCTGCAAATTTCTAACAACATATTATTTGAATTTGTCATAAAATTTGTCTAAAAAAACAACCTCCATACATTGTTTAATTAATTTGTTCACTTCTATATTACTAATATTTTAAAATCTTCTTTGTAAAGTTTAACAGTTTAATTTCAAAAAAGTAGAAAAGTTCACTTATGTTTTCAAATGTTTTGTCCAATAACTAGGATAAAGTCAGTATAATAGTTATGATTTGCATAAGATCTTATTTTAAATTTTTTAAAAAACAGAAACGAGATCAGATCCTTTTATTAAGTTTTGAACTTTAAAAGCTTAAGTGAATTATAAGTTTATTCACTATCAGTTACGACTGAACCACCCCTATTTGAGAAAAGCCGTAAGTCACAAAATATCACAAATTGAGATATTGAGTGAAATTAATCAAATGATAGACGGATCATGTGGGAACATTCGCAAAAAAAATATTTTATTTTCCACTGTAAATAATCAGAATGAAAGAGAAATAACCATGCATCACTGGTAGCGTACAAACAGGTTTTTCTCGTTTTCTCCGAATTACCTTTTATTGACTTACGTCGTATCTCAAATAGGTGGTTCAACTATAATAGTGATATGTTTATTTGCAAAAAAAATGTCTATGTTGATGACATAACTTGTAGTGTAATAATAAAAATATTATAAAAGTAAGAGCTTGAACTATTTGCAACCCTCCAACCGCCAGTAGGGTACTTATACAACTGTATAAGTTACATGTATTGATAAAATAACAACAATTGATTGTAGAAAGGAAAATATGTTTTATAATCAAAAATGTTAGATATAACTGATTTTCAGTTATAAATACATATTTAGTTAGCCTATTTATGCATACAACTGAAATACACTACTAATACTTGTCCACCATAAATATTTTGGATTATGATTAAAATAAATACAAATTTACTCCGGTGTTAATTAAATAAGGAACTTAGTTATATCATTAACAATAAATAAGTTTACAGTTTATAAAATATTTTAATCTAAGTATGTTTTTGTTAATTTTAGGTCAAATTTAGAGTCCTGAATAATGAGGAAGAAGCATTGCATAAAATTTGTTTTTGCAATGCACATTATGATCAGGTTGTTAAACAATATTAGTAATATTATATTTGTGTACCTGCTGTGTCCTATATAAGACTCACATAGATAATAAAGATATGGATGGATCATAATATACAAGAAAGCGATGTACGACATAAGATAACGCTGGTTACTAAATTGGTTTGCATTGGTTCAAATGTGGTTGACTGTAGTTGTTAGTTGGTTACCGATAATCGTGGTGATTACTAACCATATTTAGGTAACCACTGCTGTACATTATACATGATTATATATATATCTTAAACCGTGGTACTATACCAATATAATGGTAACTAGCTTTCTCTTCAAACAATCGTGAATACAATAGGATAGGCCATCCATATCTTTAATATATATGAACACACATGTTTATTGAAGTTCATATTTTGATACCTGTCAATTGATTTGGAATATTCACTGAGATAGATAATATACATTGGCAATAATATATTATTTAAGTGGGAATATTATAAATAGTTATTTTTATTTTTATTTAGGTACTGTTAATAACTCAATGTGAGTTGTGTGGAAATCGATCGATGCATAAGTATCAATTGCACGAAGACAATGTGAGTGAATATCAATTGATTCTTGATGAAGATAATATTCCTGTCACAATAAAATATGGCATTCTTATTTGTAATCCATGTCACGTTTATATATTATTGCGAAGAGATAAAACTACAATAATTACATGTGAATTAAAAAAGCTCATTGACGCTTCTAAAACAAGGTACTGATTTTGTTTTAGATAGCAAATCTATATTATAGTATCAAATGAAAATAAATTTATGCGTATATTACTCGGTATTATTAAAAAATATTTATTTTTTCTATGGTTTAATGGGTAGAAAAATGTAAGTAACTTGGTACAATGACCATACGTAAAAAATCTAAAACATGATCATATACGATAATGCATTAGACATAATTGCTTTTATATGCGTATCTAACATATTTTACAATGTGAACTATAATATTAGGTATATTTTAATAAAGATTTAACCTGGGTTTGAGGTAAAATGCGTATTTGAGGTTAATACTTAAGCACTAGTGAATAATTAATTTATATTTATTTTTAGGATTATAAACAAAAATATATTAAAAACAAAAGGATTAGAACGTATTCAATTAGCAAAAAATGAAATAAATATGAACAAAAAAGAGGAAAACAATCAATTATTAACGGTTACATCTCTACCAACGAATAGAAGTAATTTTTCAACTGCTGATTTTTCTATGCCATCTAAGACAGTATCATCAGTATTAGCACTCAACACTATCACAACACCACCTCTATTAGTAAATTCAACAGCGACATTAATGCAATCAGTAACAACCGTTTTAACGACGACGATAGGAACAGCGCTGGCAACAGATAAAGCATCTCTGACAACGATTACACAACCAATAGTAAAAACGCCGGTGACGACATTAACGAAGGCAACGGAGGATATGAAATTAATAGTGAAAATAGGAAAATTAACAGCGTTAACATTAAAACGAAAGAGGCAACCGACATTTCTCGATGAAAATTCTTCTGTGCCAAGAACCAAAAAATATGTTGTAAGCCGGCTGACTGTATCTACTGACTGTAAAAACCACACTATTCGGGATCATAAACCTACACTTCCAGTTCAAAAATCAACAGTTCCTGGTGTTGAACTAACGAATCCTGTTGATAACCCCATAATTTCAATTCACAAACCATCATTCCAAGTTGTCAAACCTACGGCAAACGTAGATAAATCTATGATTCCTGATCACAAACGTTTGTATAATAAATCATTAGTTTTTTCATCGATTCTAAGACCGATCTTTAGTTCAAAATGGCCTGTACCAAAGAAACATAAGAAAACTTTAGAATCAGTTTCAACAGCGAAGAAACCAACTCAACTGCAAACGAATTTATCAATTCAGAATACGTTAGATTTACGGTCTACGTTACCGCGTACTAAGCTTCCCGAGTTGAGTTGTCAAAGAACTGGGACTACAATATTATCGTCTGCCACTCTAGACATGATCCAAGAGATCAAGGTTCCAATTGATAAACTTACGGTCTCCGATCACAAACCTTTATATAATAAATCAATAATTTTCTCACCGGTTCTAAAACCGTTCTTTAGTTCAAAATCGACTGTACTAAAAAAAAGAGAGAAACCTCCAGAATCAGTTTCACCAATAAGAGAACCAAAGCAACTGCAAACAAATCAATCGTATCAGAATATATTAGAGGAATGGTCCACGTCATCGCGTACTGAGGTTCCCAAGCTGAATTGCCAACGAGTTAGTCCAACAACATTGCCACCCGTTACACCAGACATGAACCAATTAGTTGAAAATCTTAATATTTCAGTTGATGAACCTACGATTACTGATCGTAAACCGTTGGGTAATGAACCAGTTTTCTCACCAGTTGTAAGACCATTCTTAAGTTCAAAATTTACTGTACTAGAAAAAAACGGGAAATCTCCAGAATCAGTTTCACCAATAAAAGAACCAACTCAACTGCAAACAAATAAATCGTATCAGAATACGTTAGATTCACGTTCTATATTATCGCGTACTGAGTTTCCCGAGTTGAGTCACAAAGGAGCTAGTTCAACCCCATTGTCATCCACTACACCAGACATGATACAACTATTTGAAAATCTTAAAACTCCGTATCCTAATGGGATAGCATTTATTAACCATCTGCTTAACTTGGAAACGTGCCGTAATCTAGGGACTTTAATTGTAGGAAATAATAAAACCACATACCGTCAACGAACATCTAATACTGCAACAACTTCTAATCATAACTTACAACGTTCTCCAAAACATGAGGAATATTAAATTACATCGTATTCTTACGATGACAGAAATGCCCTGACATATGATTACGATTTGAGTGACAAATGTTTACCATTAAAAGACTATAAAAATTCAGTTTCACACTTAGGCCCTGTCAAGAAAACTTCTAAACCCTGCAATATGCCTAAAAAAGTCCAATTTACCTAAAAACTTTATCAATAAACCGTTTCAATATCACGACAGTGATGGTTGCAAAAAACAAGACATTGGTTTATCCAAAAATGCTGCCATCGCCAACTACCCAGATATCACTATTGCTACTATCACCTCTACTATCAATATGCCCATCACAACCACTGTCGTTCGCTTTTTACACCATATCTGAAGCAATCACAACTAGCAACTGTCGAAATGGCCGCTGTGGCCACCAACGCCTCTGTCTTAATTACTGCCATCGATGGCTCTACAACGGCCATCAAGAACACTGAAATCCCTGCTGTAATTACCAACAAAGTCACCATCAACTCTGGCAAATCAGACATCACTTCCATGCTTAATGACAATACTACCGTCACTGATGCCGCTGCCGTAGAAGAATATGCCACCTTATTCAACACTACCGCATTAACTATGATTACAACTGTAGCTACTGCCACAACAAATGCAGACATTTCCGCAGCCATTGACGCTAATTCAGTTCCAGCTATCTCAACAGCTAAGATACCACCGCAGTTAAAATGAACACAGAATTGTTTACTATTACAAATAAAATCACCACCAAATCTCCAACTTCAGTAAAGGTTTCACAACAATTAACGCATCCACTGTCACCTCAGAGAGCACTACCACCACTGCGACCTTTCTGAAACCACTAACTGCATACACGATCTCTTACGCTTCAGAGTTGACGTCTAGTAAAAATACAGTAGACACTATCCCTCCAGTACAATGCGTGTCTACCAAGGGCGCCAATGCTAAAAAGTTCGTATTCCAATAATAAGAAATTCGTATCCGCAAATTCAATTAAAAGTATAATCTGTGATAGCAACAATATTTCCATGCCAATACCATCGGACATCGTTAAGCATCTGCCGCTGAACAATTATCGTTAATGTTGAGGAAGATAAGTAGGAAATCCGCTATCCATAAGCTAGAACATTGTTTAAAACTCATAAACCACAAACTGTTGATTACCAAAGGTTCTAAATCAGCTACAACATTTGTTCGGAAATTAAGACTATTAATAAAACCGGACGAAACACAATAACATGACAATACTCTTTGTTTTTTCATATTATTAATATGAAAGTTCCAGTACTAATTCTTTTAATGTATTATAAATACACATACAAAATATATTGAAACTTGGATGATTTTGTAAAGATAAACCATAAACATTCTACAGCAACCATGATATTAACTTCTTGGATACTTTAACTGTGTTGTAATTCAGTTAATCAAGTCATTAATTCACAACAATATTGATGTAAAATTATATTCACTTAATCAATCCTGTCATTGATACCTATATTTAGAACAGTGTAATAAAAATCAAATTTTCATGGCCTATTTAAAACTTTGATTACATTTTATGTATGACTTTGTTTTGATTACTTTTGAAATTCATAATTGTATGTGTACAATATCTGAATATTTTATGTACAAAACTATTAATTTAAAATCTCTTAAAAGTACAGTTATTAATTGTTGATTAAAAAAAATTAAACAATTTTACACAGTGTATTTTGTGTAAATATTATCTATGATATCGTAAAACTAATTTTTTCTCGTTCGTGTCAGGCGTGATACAACAATACACAATAAGTAATAAGATAAATAAAGTAAAATGTCAATACACTAGGTGACATGTAATATAAATTATAAAAAAAATATAAAATAAAATATAGTAAGTGTAATATTTGGTAATATGGATAGATGTTTTCACAACGTTATTTATGGATTTAAATTGTTTCGGCCCAAAAGCGGCTTGTGCCTTCTTGGATATATTTTGGAGTGCAGGTATTGGAACAAGCTGTGTATGAGATGATGTGTTGTCTGTACTTCCCCGCAGGAACAAAAAGTGTCTGTGCTATCTAGTAGCTCCCGGTTTATTAGATTATCTTTTGTTCGTTCTATTCCTGTCCTGAGTCTGTCTAATGTGCGCCAAACCAGCCATCCGTTATTTTGACCAAGTAGAAGTGACTGGTTTGGAACCCACCCAGAGAAACTATTTATCTGGTTTCTTTTCATCTGGTCGTTCTTTCTTCCTATTTCAGGGTATGTCGACGAGAACATTATAAACAATTCATATCAACTTACGAGTTATAATGGTTTCACTTGCATGGCCACGTCATCATACATAATCGTTCGACCTAACGGGCCGAAAACGCTAAAATAATACTTGATCACTTGTTGAGTTCAGTTTACTGATTTCCATACATTCTGCCCACGCAATTCTCGCCCTTTCAGGATTGTAATCAGAAACTTACATCACTCTACACCAAGTTCCGATATCATCGAGCTTAGCCACTCGGTTAGACATGCTGAAAATATCAAAAAGAACAAATCACCATTGCCGTTATTTTTCGAGGATCTTAATATTAAAAATTAGATTAGATAGATAGTAAGATTTACTTAGTGTCTACATTCACACACCGACTGACCAGTGTAACGAATGTGTAGGTAAGGGTGCATGCATGTTAGCGACTCAAGAGAGGTGGACGGGATCGCAGAGCAAAACTAAAAAATTGTCTGGTGAATATATAGGTGTATAAATGAGGTTGTGTGTACTTATAACCTAACCTAACTGGCAGAAATGTTGACTCAGATAATATTGTTTACTACATATTATGTATTTAAAGTTGTCTACAATGTATATTAAGTAGTAATATGTTGTACTGCACCATCGGAAACAAATCAAATACAAAATGGTTATTTGGCTCAGCAAATATTATAAAAAGAATAAGTACAGGTATAAGCTAGATCAGCCAACCGATTTAACAATAATAAAAATAATAATAAATAATAACTCACAGTTGGTCGATTCTCTGCTAGCCAGCCAATAATGGAACCGAGTAGGTTTGGTACGGGTTTGTATAAATGAAACGACATGTCTTGGTTTATGCCACAACTTTCTTACTACACTATAAACATTTCTGAATAACACTGAAAACATGCTTAAAATTAATCCTCGTTTATTCTGACACTTTGTACGTAAACAGAGGTCTAACAATGGTATTCCCAACTCTGTCCACCTCAATGATCAAAGTGCCACTGATCCTGAATCCATCCCCATTTTTTTCTCATCTTACATTAACTCAGTCTATGTGCCTTCCTCAGCAAGTATCCTACCTGTTATTCCATTTGCGCAGCATACTTTACCTTCTGACTGCATCTTTAGTATCGATGGCCTATCTGGGACCTTTTTGTATAACATCAGATCTATCCTCTGTTTTCCTCTATGGTTGCTCTTCAGGCGCTCAATGGATGATTGAATTTTTCGATCAATGCTTAAAATCAGTTCAGTCATCCCTGTGTTCAAATCTGGTGACAAATCTAACGTCACGAATTATCGACCCATCTCGATTCTAAGTCATATTGCCAAGCTTTTCGAACACTTAGTACTACAATCCATTCAGCCCTCGGTTGACTCTGTACTGGTCAACGAACAATATGGTTTCCGACCTGGACGTTCTTCCGTTTCGAACCTAGTTGTGTTTAATAATTTTGTCCTCGAGGCATTTGAAAATCGCTCCCAGGTAGACGTGGTTTTCACTGATTTTGTGAAATCATTTGACCGTGTCGACCACACTATCCTAATTGACATCCTCTATAAGTCCGGGTTTGCCGAACCTATTTTGTCCTGGTTTAAATCATACCTGTCCGATCGTGTGCAGTGGGTTAAAGTGCTTGGATCATAATCTGCTGTCGTCCCTGTTCCATCTGGTGTTCCCCAAGGTGGTCACTTGTCTCCCCTGCTTTTTTCGTTATTTATAAATGGAATTACGATGGCTGTTCCTAAATGTAAATTCCTTATGTTCGCTGACGACCTGAAACTTTTCCGAAAAGTCGAATCTGAAGCTGACTGTCTCGCCCCTCAGCATGAGTTAGATTCCATTAGCCTATGGTTAAGCACTCTTGGCCTCCAATTTAATACTAATAAATGCAAAGCTAATATCCTTCACCAGGCGCCGGTTGCCAATCGATTTTTCTTACACTATCAATGGTTCAGTGATTGATAGAGTTACAAGCAATAGCAACTTGGGCGTTCTTTTCACTGCCTGTCTTAACTTCCGCCCTCACATTGACTCCATCTGCTGCCGAGCCCTCAAATCGCTTGGCTTCATAATGCGCACCATGAATGAGTTCAAACTGTCTGGATCTCTCAAGACTGTCTACTGCTCTTTAGTCCGAAGCTTGCTAGAGTATGATTCTGTGCTCTGGGACCCATCTGTGGTAATTGATTCTTACCACTTAGAGCGAGTTCAAAGACGCTTTCTGTCGTCTGCAGCTTACATGCTAAAAATTTTCCATCCTCCTCATGACTATACTCCAGTATTGCAAGCACTTAACCTTACTTCTTTAGCAGATAGACGCGTTAAAGCTTACCTGGGCATTTTGCAAAAGTTAATCGATGGTTCCAGAAATGCCCCTTCGCTGCTCGACCAAGTAAACTTTAAAGTTCCACATCGGGCCACAAGGTCTCGAGTTCCTTTTACTGTACCTCTCCACTGCACCAATTACGGTAAAACCAAACCAATTGACCGCATGATGCGGTTGGCTAACGAGGACCCCAACTTTCTCAGTTTACCTTAATATTGTGTTATTATTTTGACATTTCTTGTATGTAATTTTACTTGTGTCCTAATTATTTTAATTTATATTTATTGTACCTGTAATTCTGCTGTATTTTTAGGCCATCGCCCCTAGTATATGTTAATTATCTTATATTACTGAATTATTGTTGTGTGCTGTACTAAATAAGGAATTTTTATTCCGTAAATTAATTAATAAATAAATAAATAATATATAGGTGTGTTTTACAATAAACGTTATGGCAACGACGGTCTGACAAAAGTTGTTTATAGTCCTAGTCGCTTGAGACGTCGCTAGAGACGCCACTGACAAAGTCGAGTCCCCCTCCCCCCTCGAGTCCATGAAACGCATGAAGTCTATGATCCTCAGGAGTCACCCGCATGGCCTGGATCCACCACTAAACTACTTCTAACTGCTGCTCCTGGGAGCCGGCTCGCGAAGGGACCGGTTACTACGTTGGTGGCTTCTAGGCTAGTGAACCGATTGCTCAACATTCTGCTGTGAAGGTGGCTGGTGGGCCGGAGGTTATACCCCTGATCGTTAGGCTCAAAGGCGACCAAACCCATCATGGACTTCATGGAACTGGTATTCCGGAGCTGCCCGACGGGGTGGTGCTCATACCGGTGGTCAAATCCTAGGCCTTGCGACCTCGTGTTGAGGTATTCACCCGTGTAGACCAACGTCTCCCCGTGAACTCCCGCTCGTTCGGTGGTCTAACCGCTCATAATTTCCTTTGAACCTTCACTTGACAGCCTCCAGGCTTCCCGCAACAACTGCGAGGCCACTGCCGAAGCTTCTCCGCATGATTTGAGAACATGCAACAAGATGGCCGGTTGTTCCGGGTTAGTGTCTAATCGTTTGCTTGTTCTGCTGTCTAAAACAAGCATGATCAGAAAGTGTCCTTCTATGATCCTACAGATCGTTTCATCGCTGAGACATGTAATTTAGTTAGGTATTTAACCTCCGTAGAGAATACTGCGGTTACTAGTTGTTTACCCAACTTGACCGTACTTAAACATTTCGGGACGAGCCCCACTTGCTGCTTCTCCACAATTGACACCGAATGCGCTTTATAATATACCCAATCCCTCACTGACAGAATAGTTCTTCCCGGGGATTCTGAACGTACATCTGTTCTGGAGGCTTCACGGCTGGACGCCAACGTGTACCTCCCCCCCTACTACCAGAGCACCATCCGGTTCCACCGAAGACTCTTCGATTTCTACCGAAAGATCCTGATCTGCTCCGGAAAACTCCGGACCAGTTTAACCTGCATCCAGAGATTCTACGGCCACCTCGAGCTACTATTCTCCCGGAGTCCTCGATATCTCAGCCAAACATCATTTTTTCTGGAGACTATCGGGTGTTTACGTTTTCTTTGTTTCTTACAGAGAAGAACACGTGTGGACGGTAGACATCCTACAGACGATGAGGATTATCAATAAGTAAGGTTCACAACCATTTCTTCAACTTAAGATTTCGCATTTTTACCTGGGTGGTATATTGGAGTCGTCCATCCTTCCACTCCCCGCCTCCTGAGGCCTCTCCCATTGCCTTGGACACGAACTGTGGGCCATTATCTGACAATAATATCCTCGGGTATCCGAGCCGTGGGAATAATTTCCTTTCGATTGTTTCCAAAATCGATTTAATCGTCACCGTTACTATGGGATAAGCCTCTACCCTGCGATATCAATAATCTGCAGTTACTACCAAAATCATTGTCTTACCCCACTGCATCCAAGGGTATACAAAACCATAAGATCAATTGAAAGCACCTCCAAGGTTGACGTGTGACTCGGGTGCACATCCGATCTCCTGGTTTGCGATTCAGTGGCTTAACACGCCCACAGACGTGACACAGTAGCACGTAATTAAGTACTCCTTCTCGCATACTGACCCAAAAAACTGCTCTTTATGCTTCGGTACATTTCTTTCTACAATAGGAGATTCAGTACTTCTTGTTCGTGAAACCTTTGTAGCAGAATCTGGACCTTGTCAGGTGGGACGACCAAACCCTCTTCTCTACACTCGATGAATCTAGGGTAGTTGTGCAAGTCCTTGTCCCGGATCACATACAACTTCTGAAGACGACCGAACCATCTCCTCAGAGTTTAGCAAGAGATCTCCTGTATGTTTGGGTCGTTCTGCTGCCACTCTCGGACATCTTACAATGTGACATTTCCATCGTCCTTCTTCAGCTGGATCTTTCAGCTTTCAGCTGACACCCAAACCTGACACTCCGTACAAATCACTGAAGACTCCGGGCTGAATCGTAGATATAATTATCCAACGACTCTTCATCCACTGTATTCGGTCTCAGGAATAGAGTGGGATAGATCGTCGGGATAGACGAGTTCAATTTCCGATTCGTCTTGCGTTCACCATGATGATTAACAAATCACAATCCTTGAGTTTTTGTGGTCTGAAATGGATTAAAATCCAGATTAAAATTAGCTAAACTGTATCAGTACATTTTATTGACTGTTAGGTGGTATGAATTTCCCCGGTTCAGCTAGGAAATTAATAAAAATAAAATACTAAGCTGACTATCACAATATTATTAGATTAATGTGGTATGAAAATTATCGAATATACTAATATAGATGGATATTTATTCATTTTGGTTAATTTACTTATTTTCAGTAATACCATTCAAGTACGGAGAATTCCCCAATTTTTCGTTACCGAGCAGCCGCCGCCGGATCAATGGTTCCAGGTCAAAATATCTCAGATGAAACTATTTTTATAACAGTAATTATTAAAAGTAGGTAAAAAATGTATTATTATATTCGTGATAATACTGATGTCTGAAGTGATTATTAAAGTAAGTGTATTTTCTAATAATAATGTTTAGAAAATAATCCGATAAGCCAGTGGCATAACTAGAGGGGAGGTAGGGGTTGTACTAAGGTTGTGTTTTTTATTTATGATTCACAAAATTTTTAAAGTATCTAATGTTTGCTAATTATTATTTATTTATTTGCTTCAAACTAGCCAAGTACTTGTGATATTGTTAATGCAGTTGAAAAAAAATATGGAAAATGACATATCATTTTTTGTTGGTAAGAAAGGGTGTATACTAATAATGAGTTTTTTTATTGTCTGTTAATAATCTTTTGGTGATTTTTATTTTAGTTGTCGGAAGATGAAAAAGTTACAGTATTGGCAAAGCTTAAACACCCCTCTCCAGACTATATTTTTCATAAAACTGAAAAAAGAAATCTGAAATATCAAATTGCATTGGTTTTTTCAATTAAAATGGCTTCATTTTTCATTCGAGCAATACAGTGTGTATAACTTGCGTATTTTTCAGTCCAAATGATGATGTAGGTAAAGTAAGACATCAGAATCCTGGAAAATTAGTACTAGAAAAATTTGACAACTGGAAGAATGCATAGGTGATAAAGGATACTTCAAACTTTTTTCAGATAGTGATTATCATATCTCATTTTAATATCGTCATGACTGTTTTTTGGCTGTCAAATCGAAAAGTGTTGATTCAATAAATATTCAAATTAACACTAAGCTTAAAAAAGGAATTGAAGCAAACCGATTAAGGATTATGCCAATAGTTAAAACAGTTAATAACAAAATATTTGTGGAAGGCAAGGTGCAGCCGTAAAAGGCCTTAGAGACAGTGACATATTATTAAATGCTATTGAGAATATTAATGAGCCTGAATGTAACGACGGAAATTTTAGATAGTTACTAAGGTTTTGAATGGATGTTGGTGATGAATATTTAAAGAGTCATTTATCTTCTTGCTCAAAAAATGCAACATATCTGAGCTGGAAAATTCAAAATGAGACACTTTCTGCTTGTAGTGACCTTATATTAAAAAAAAAATTTTATGAGCTGTGAACAAGACTAAAGTGTTTTCCGTATTGGCTGAAGAGACCAGTGACATCTCCAATAAATAATACCAACTATGTCCGTTATGTTCATTTAGAACAAAAACAAATTAGAGAAGATTTTTTACAATTTGTAGAAGTTACTGACTTAAGTGGCAACAAAGTATTAGCACAGACTATACTTCAAAATCTTGAAATCATGGCAATATCTTATGGCTTTATATATCCACTGTGGAGCACATAGCTTAAACTTAGCTATTGCATTTAGTTGTAATGTAACTGATATTCGAAACTGTATGGGCACAATGCAAGCTATATGTAACTTTTTTGGCTATCATAAAAGATAAAATATCAACTCAAAATGAATTACATGAATCGAAATTGAAAAAACTAAAAAAATTTTGCCCAACAAGGTGGGTCGAGAGCCATGACGCTGTACTTGTGTTTCATGAATTTTAACCTGAAGTTGTGGATGCACTTAATGAAATATCTACTTTGAAAAATACTGAGACTTCTGCTTTAGCTAACCAACTTAGTTCCTCCATCTATCAATTAAGGTTTCAAATAGCCTTCTTTAAATTAGTAAAAAAATTTTCAATAACTGCTCCTTTGATCAAATTTCTTCAAACTGAAAACCTAGATTTGAATCTGCTCTAGAATTTGCTGATATGACTCAATCAACTGTAAAAAAAATCAACGATAATGCTACTGCTAATATATTTAAACAAATTAAAGATGTCTGTTCTAGTTTTTTCATAACTGTTAGTTTTTTAAGAACAATTAGTCGACAAAAAAATTGGAGTAATGTTATGAATAATAATCCAACAGAATATTATAGAGTCTCAACATTCATCTCATTTCTTGATAATTTTATTGAACACCTCCATGGACGATTTCTTGAACATAGGGCCAAACTCAAAAGTTTCAACTGCTTATTTCCTAAGACCAGTAAACAAATATCTAAAGAAACTTTGGAGAACTTCAAAATTATGCTCAATTTTTATACTGATATATTAAGTTACAGCAACAATTTGACTAGCTCACCATGAAATGATATAGTTTTGGTGGTGTACAGAAGATATATTTTGATCTTGTCAACATTCGTATTCCTTCGCTAGGGAATTTCATGGACATGATTAAATGTTGGTTACAGTAGGTTACTGTAGTATGGATCATGGATGTGTCAAATTTAATTAAGAGCATCAAATACAAATCATTTAATAGTGATGGAAAACTTCTGTTTCGTCACTGTATTTAAAGAATTCAATATTTTGGTTTTCTCTGTAAAATTTAATATAAAATATTGGATTGCTAAAAACCTGTACTTAACATGAAAGTTAACTTAAACTTAACTTATTTCAGTAGTATAAGTACTTAGGTTCATAAAAGCTGAACAAAAATCAAAGTGCCTTTAAATTTTAAAAACACATTTTAAATTGTAGTATACTGTATAGTTTCCTTTGTGTCTAAGAGTGAATACATACGATGGTATTTTTAATTGATTTATGTTTTATTCATTGATCGTTGTTCTTGCTTAATATTATAAATAAAAAAAAGTATTATTCCAAATTAGCAATTTTTTAATAACTTAATTAAAAAAGGAACGATAATTGGAACTAGTTCTTTTTGGGAGGTACTGAATTTGGAGCTTGTTCTTTCTTTAAATAAAGACCAAGAATCTGTAACGAGTTCATATGTTAAGAAATGAAAAAGGAACTGGAGGAGATCCTTTTAAAAAAGAACTTTCCCGACATTGATAATTAAGAGGACAAAACATTTACCTTACAGTAGTATAAATGAAGAATACAAAAGCTTTCTGTTGTTAATACATTAATGTCTGATGAATACATTTATAGTAACTAGTTTATTATAAGTTCCTATTAAAGTTAGTAGTTACACACAATAAAACAATCTAATTGAATTAATAAAAGCTATACATGCAAAAAAGCACCTTTTCATAAATACATAGATAATTTACATTTTTAGTTTAAGACAAGCAAATTTTTTATTTTGTAACATAATAAACAAACATATCATAGGATATAATTTTAAACCTGAAACAGTTATTTTTGAAACAAATTCTCTTACTGGTTGACAAAAATTTGCAGTGTAACGAATGATGTTTGAGAATCATGACCTTCATTATTAATCATACTTAAGTTCTATTTAACGAATTTCTCTATAATACGAATTTGTATTGTTTCCCATGCGACGTCGTTGTATACTTGTATGGATGCAGTGGCGTATTTATATGACGGCACTATAGGCACGTGCCTACAGCGACAAATTTTGAGGGGCGGCATATTTTTCAAGGGATTTTTTTTTCGATAATGATGGCATTGTATATTGACTTGGTGAGACTTATTAAATCGTTTTCTGTTATTGTAAAATACTCTAATAACTACAACAGCCTACAAGATTATTTTAAATTATTGAAAACAATGGAATTGGTTTAAAATAGAATTCGAATATTTTATTATTTTTATAGTTTCTTACAGCCGCGTGCCGTCTATTTTGAATATTCACGCGGCGGCGGCGCGGCCAGTGAGCGTCTATAGTACATTTTTATAACAATTGACAATAATAGTATAATCCAAGATTAAAGATAGTAATCTATACTATCTTTAATCGTGGTATAATCTAATAATATCAAGACGGCACGCCGGTTCTATACGAATATTTTGTTGACGATTTTTAATTTTATTTCTGGAGAAGTGATAATAATTAATAATAATTCAGTCTGTGCGTACTGGCTGTATTGCGTAGTGTAGAGTTCTTACCGCTGTAGCTGTGTCGCTTTGATTTTTCTACTTATTTTGTCGTTGTTGGTTTTTTTGTTAATATCTTATTTACTTTGTGAATATGAGTACGAATAGAAAACTGTTAAGTGGTGACCAATACAAAAAAATTGCCAAATTAAAAAGTGAAAAGTTGAATATTGCTTTGGTGGACGCAAATTATAACATTTCTTAAGCAAATATCGGATGCCAAGGAAGAATTAGCGATGGGGGTGTATTTAAAAATACATCTTTGTACAAGAGAGAGTGAGTATCAAAGAAGATCAATTAATACTACCACCTACACTTCCATTGCCGTTAAGAGAGTTTAATGTACCTTATGTGTTCCTTGCCGATGATGCGTTTGCACACATTTAATGGCAAATCTTAAGGATAAAGTTAAATAAAGTTACGGTAAAGTTTGTAATTGGTCACAAGAAAAGGTCCGCTATTGGGAGGTTTTCACTATTGATATATGTCACATTCGCATATGCCATAGGTGCTACTGTATGCCCGGTCTATGCCAACGAATGGTGGAAACATGATTGTTCCCATGGCTGATGAGCTTGTCAAGTATAATGGGGTTCCTTTGACTTGTGATACATTTACCGACAATCCTCGAGAAATGCACGAGTGACAAATAATTGTACAAGTATACCATTCCCACTACATGGCAAATATGCACAAGTAACGAATATTTGGCAAGTACACCAGTCATGGAAATCTGTCTTAAGACAGACACCTAGAAAATTGAGAAACCAATACATACTCTGTAATCTTTATCCTTATGTTTGAATTTCTTAAGGGGGCTCCAGCGTATCATGTTTTAAGGAGTAATATTTAGGCAATTTGTATGACATGAACATTTTGGCTTTGTCTATGTGTGAGTAGTAAATTAACATTAGTGTGTGTAATCCGTTATCGTTTTTATCATACTGCCACCCGCCCATTATCCAAAATACGAATTTCTGGAACTATGATAATAATTAAAAGAAACGATTATTATTGTTATAATGTGTTTATATATTTATGTTACACATTCATACAGGCATCTGTTTTTATGATATTATCATAATAGCTATTACCTAGTTAAATTTTAAAAAATACAATAAAATTAATAAAAATGCTGTAGACAGCCTATAGTATGAATTACGATAGATACAATTTAAAATAAACAAAGCATTTCCCTGTCACAATTAAAATAAAATAATACTGAATATTCTTCAATATTTAAAATAGTAATATTATTCTAAATTCTATATGTGTTTATATAATTACCTGAACATCGCAGCTATGATCTTTGTCACTTTTTTTTTTTATCGATTGTAAATTGTTCAATCTGTGTTTTTTTAATTTAGGTGCACTTAACTTACGCCTAGTTTTTCGGCCAAAACGCCAGTCCTTACCCATTTTTTAAAATAATGAAAAAAAAAAACACGAAACACTGAACACTTTACAGACAACTTTACTGATCGGAGTGTAGTGTTGAAATCAAATGATTCATATAGCCATATAGGCGGTATAACTTTATATTTCCTAATATAATATGTGTTGTATTATTATAGAAATATTTGATTATTATTAATATCCATTAGTGATTTTGCTATACCTATCCAGTAATCCTTATCCACTAATTGTTTCCAAGAATCGATATCTCCCGCACCGAGCAACAGCCGCTGCGCGCCGAGCCGCCGGAAGCAACTCTCACACGCGCACGCACATGTCAATGCATAGCGAAAAACGAAATATATTCTTGTATGCATAACTATAAAAACTGCTAAAAGCGGTAGTAAATTAAACATACTTCCTGAAGTTTGATTGAAATTTAAAAAAAACGGTTGAATTTATAATCTTCTAGACTATGCTCTTTAGGAATCACTTTTTTGGTTTAAAATCAGATATGCTCAAAATAAATACAAATATAATGCAAATATTTCATGAGATTTTTGAAAAAAATATCTTAATTTTAAGGGCTTTTAAAATTGAAAATCAAAAATCGACTTCCTAAAAAGCCTAGATATTTTGTCAAAGAGTTCATACATGTATTAATAATTTAAATCGGACATTCCGAAGTTGTGTAATTTACTACCGCTTATTGGTCTAAAACGTATAAAAAATACGATTGCTGCAGTCCCCTTAAGGCCCCTGCAAATGTGTCATTTTTAAGGAGTTGTGTTTAGGCAATTATTTCGTTCCTGCGATTACTGATCGTCTTTGTGTGTGTATACTTCCCTACCATCACCCGCGAACTGCATCAATTTACAATACATTGTTATTACGCACGCACACGCACAAGTCATACAATGTCTAGATCAAAATATTCAAAACCAATTTATGGACGTGAAATAGCCGTCGCACTGACAAAAATTAAGGTACTTTTAGTGGTTCGATTTAACAAATGTAAAGATGTTTGTGTTGGTTAACAAGTTTACTTTGCATCGGTCGGAGGAGCACTTTTTCAATTTTAGAAAAATTCTTGACGAGAATAAATATTTTACATTTTATAAATTTTTAAATTTTTAGTATTGAATATCTTCAAAAATATCAAAAATATAAAAAATATGGTCCGACCGATGCAAAGTAGACTTGTTGACCAATTAAAACATCTTTACATTTTTTAAATCAAAAAACTAGAAGTACCTAAATTTTTGTCAGTCGCTAAGGTCGATTTGATGAAAAATGAATAGAGTTTGCAGAGGCCTTAACTATTCAAATGATTACTATCATAGACCTTATACTACTAAACAAGATCTGTGTTTAACTACAGTATTAAGAGACATGTCATAAAATCTCAAACAGTTATAAACTGTGTTGATAAAAAAATACAGTGATGTAGCCTATTTTGAGGAGAAAATACAGTAATCTACTCATCTCACCTTATTAACTACCCTGCACTACTATACATATTGAGTAAACAAAAGAGCCCTCTATGTTTTTAGGCTTTCCATACACTCAATCCTTATTTAGTGGTATAAGGTATGATTACTAACAACCAAATAGGATTATTTAAAAATTGATATTTTATAACTTAAAAACAATTTGGTACTAATTTTAATTATAATAAATTTACATATTTTGACTTGTACAATTAAACATTAGTATTGACCAATGAACAAGAATGAATAACACAGATTTAATTTAAAGATACTTTTGTGCTTAATATTTTATTTTGTTCAACTACAAATAAACCTTATTTATTTCTTGACAGTATTCATAATGGATGATTACCTTAATGCAATAAACATAATTACAAACAGTTATTATCTAAGAAACTTAAATACATTAAAATTGTAAATGTAATTGATTTAATGAGATAATTAAAAAAAACTAATACAAATGTTAACTAATTTAAGTACTTAAAAGTAATATTTGTTTTATAGTTAATAAAACTTATTGTATTAAGTACTAAATCAATGAAAGTATTCTAATAATTATCAAACACAATGTTTTTACAACGATCTAAAAATCATCATAAAAAAATATTTACAACCCCATTTTTCTTCCTTCTATTGATATCGGAACTGCACGCTTAGATTGATTATTTCTCTTGCTATCCATATAATTTTTTAAGTGCTTTTCAAAACGGTTCATTGGTCGCTTTACAGCCTACATATTTCAAATGTTATTAATGCATTAGTTGTTAATTATTCATATTTATTAAAATATATTAACTTATATTAGTGTAAGCTAAATTACCCTTGAAATATCAGCATCTGTCATTGATTTTGGTCTAACCACATAATCCTTATTAGATGGAGTAGGTACACGGGCTCTGGATATCCAACCTTTGTCTCCTGGTTTTAATGTTTTTGGACTAAATTAAAAATAATTATAACAAAAATATTAGTGCACATAAATACAGTTGTCTAGCTTAATAATATTTATTAACAAAATTCAACTGTAATAAAATATTATTTTAAACACTATTTAAAACCCAATGATAAGCTAAAAATATAATTCATTCTAGACCAGTCTTTCTCAAAGTAATGATAGGACCCCTCCTCCTCCTGTAGGCGTTGGTACCCACCCGGGGAGACAGTTTAAGACCTGAATAAATTTTAATTAATTATTTGTATAATAGTGTGCTTTCTGTTGAATGTGGCTGAATAACGATTCACAAAAATCCTAGCCATTTTTTGATATTTCCTCGTAACACTCCAAGAAACACTATAAGAATACTACTCTATACAATTTTAAAAAAGGCCTATGGGGGATCTGACCCACACATCCCCTTTGAATACATCCTCGAGTCTACAGATGGTCAGTATAAAACATTTTGGTGGGCTCTAGAAAATAATTGATTCTCAAAATTGGCGATGAGTGAAAAAAAATGAGAACCTGGGTTATAATATATCAATGATATAACATTTAAGTTGATTTAGGTTGTTTGATTTTAATTAGTACATAGTACAAATTTTAAACACACATATAATTCTACAGTTAAAAAATGCTAATAACGTGTTTAAAAATTAAAATTACATGCCAAAATCAAAGTAAAAACACAAGCAATGTTTGTACCTTTAAGTTTGATAATAGGTCAATTCACTTTAATATTAAATCAAACAATACAAATTTTGTTTTGCTAAACGCTAATTGCCCATTTTGTACATTTATAAGATTGAGATAATAATTTTTTAAAACAAGTATAATAAACTAATTAAAGCAACCTTTATACCTATGCGAACAAAAAAAATTATGAATTTAAAAGTATAAATTGGCAATATTTATCGAGTTACCCCTCATCTTCGTCATCATCATCGTCATCATGTTTGTTATCATCTACACTTGAACGTTTCCGTCTGGGCATTTGTTCCAGATCTCTTTCTTCTCTTTCTTCCTTGGACATTGCTTTAAATTAAATAATCAAAGTTAATTTGAAAAGTACAATTTAAATGAGGAATAAATAATATCTTATTTTCAATTGACCTTTAAAGTCTGTTGATAAATTGAAAATTGGACGAGCCCATTCATTTATTAAACGACCAGCCCGTTCTCTATTGTCTTTAGTTTCTTTGGGGTGTCGATACAAATACATGACAGCTTTACCAATTCCAGAATACTTAAGAGTAGATTGTTCAATTGGAGGATACTAAGTTAAAAATAAATAAATAAATAATATGTACTCAAATACTTTGGTACTTGTGACCTACATCAGCTAAAAGTTTTATCAATGACTCGCGGACTTGCAATGAAGGCAAACTCCTGTCTGGCATAGGTGCTAACCAATCAGTGAAAACATTTAATACATTGTGCTCGATAAAGGCCAACATCAAATTGTGTTTCTTTAGTTGTGATAAACATTTTGGCAGCATAGTTATTTTGTTAATTGCAGGTTTTCCTTCTTTGTTTAATTGTCTATCACACTAAATAATACATAAAAAATGACAAAAAAATATGTGTTAATAGATGTATATACGTATATTTATATATATGTCAATCATGACACAAATAGATATTTAAGTAAAATAAATAGTTTAAAACTGTACATTAGTACAATATTAAACCATTGTACTTAAATGTTTAAATTATTTATTTTATTACTTCAGCTGCATGTTTCATATCGCCAATTAATCCAGCAATAATATCATCATTGTCATTAATAATATCTATATCCTTCCTACGACGTTTCATTGTTTGTTCTTCTTTTTTTCGCATCATCATTAACTCAAAATCTGATGCTGGATTATTATCACTGCATAAAAATGTATACATTATATTACAAAAATATTTGGAAAAATAAATCCATTAAGTTTTTATTATGAATTACTTCAAACTAAGTTATTACCTATTATGGTCATCACGTTCGTCAGGATCATCAGGGTCATCTACGTTTTCATTATTGGCAGTGCTTTTGCTAGTACTTGTACCAGTTTCTGCATTTACATCATCTTCTTTATCGGAATCATCCGATAATTCTGGCAACACTTCAGCTACATCCAATGCCTTCTCCGTGTTTTCATCATCAGATATAGCGTGCTCCTTACGAACCTAAATAATTAAAATATCAAATAATATATATATATATATAATTTAAATTCTAATACTCACAATCGGACTCATTACGGGTATATTTTTGGCATCATCATCATCTTCAGATTCTGAATCTGACATAATTTTAACCTTTTTAAATATTTTTTTCTTAATTATTTTTTCTTCTGGTTCTAAAAAAACATTGGCTCATAAAATAAATGTCTATAATATATGTATATATAATTATTACCTTGGCCATCATCAGAATCATCCTCATTTTTAATTGGCAGATCGTCATCTTCAGAATCAGATACAATTTTACGTTTTATTTTACTTTTTTTAAAAGAAGAATGAGAACCCATTGATGATACTGAAGATGATCTAGATTTAGATCTTGAACGAGACTTTGACTTTGACCTTGATTGAGTTTGCAACATATCTCTTGATCGAGATGTCGACTTTGATTTAGATTTATTTCTAGTACCAGAACCAGAAGCTGAATGTAAAGAAGAAACTGACTGAGAACGTGACGAGCCATTTGATGAGTCAGAAGAACGAGATCTGGATCTGGATTTACGCTCAACTGTCTTCGTATCATTTGATATATTAACACTGCCATCGTCAGTAGACGAAATAGATATTTCGGAAGAATTTAAAGCATCTAAAAATAAATAAGTAAATCAGAATAAAATATGTATATTGTATATTGTATGATAATTAAATGAAAGATTTTAATACCACATTTGATTTATTATTAAAAAGTTTTTTTTCTACTGTAAATATAATATTTACAATTTAAAGACTAAACTATAGACATACATGTCCAGTGTTACATAATCACATGAGCCTTATAGGTACTATTGAGTTTTGATGTAGTAATAACAGAGTACCAATCAACAACAAAAGTTGTATACAAAATTAATTAGTATATTTGTCTTTGGTCTTATTATAATTAAAACAATTTTATAATGAAAGTATAATACTGGATTCATGGCCTGATCATAAATTTGAAACATTTTCTTGTTAGCAAGGCTTAACAAATTTAAGCCCCTTTGTTGACATTTAAAATTGTTTTTACATCTTATAAGATTTTATGCAGCAATATGTTGGTTGAGGTTGGTTAAATTTAAGTGATAAAAAAATTATTTTAGTTTAAAAAATGCATTTTATCATTTATACAACATTTAATTATAATATAATAATATAAACAATTTTATTAGTAATAGCTTATAAACATCTTGGTATGGGGAAGCTCAACAGCATTGTGGACTAGACTTCCTAGTACTAACACATATAGGTTATACAGCCAGCTCTGGAGGCAAAGTATCCCTGGTGATCCTGGTAATAGCGGACTCAGTAGCATAAATAAACAAACTCAATTCCCAAAGGATTCTAAATATGCACTCCTCACTAGCCAATCTTACTGACCACAGTCAGGCAAAACAGCTCTTATCAGGGCCAGCATTGATTTAAGTCAACATCGAGTGACTTAAATCTCAAAAAGAACCTCATCCCTGATATAGTTGCTGATTTCAAAGTATTTCTCTTACATGAAACTCACAGAGGACAAGAACAAAATAGACCTAAAATGAACGGAATTACCCTGATCGTAGAAAGACCACATAAAAAGTATATTAACCTCTTAACAAACACATTTTATAAATTACATTTCAATATCACTATTCATAATATGAATGATACTAATTGAAACGATTCCTTTTTTTTTTAGTTCTGATATCAAAAAAATAAAAACAATGTTGCAGAGTAAACGTTTTCTTCTTTATAGTGTGAAAGTTTGGTTGTTTTGGATTACAAACTAAATGATTCTTCAACACTAAAAACAATTTTTGCTATGTCTTACATTTATAATACAGAGACTTCCCCCCCCCCCCCCCC